>NC_056560.1:37340589-37351508 GCF_013358625.1 Macadamia integrifolia | reverse complement strand
GTGGAAACACTTCTTCAAATCCTTCAAAATCAACACATAAACCATCTATTAAACCTTAGATTCATCATCTCAAGGGGGATTTACAAGACCTCAAGAAACTCTACCCAAATCAAGGGTTTTACTTGGGTTTGGTGAAAGTTTAAGAACATAGCCTTTGCTCCCCTCTAAACGTTGATCTCATGTTGGAGATCACTCTCCTGGCGTCGAAATGGGAAGATCAACCCTTGGCGCCGCTTAAATCCATTTCTTCTTCCTCTTCCTTCCCCCTTTTTTCTTCTTCGTTCTCTTTCTCCCTTATTTTCTCTCTCCTCTTTACTTTTCTCACCAACTATTCAGTGTAATAAATGAGATATGAAAAACATAATAATAGCTATTTATACTTTCTGAAAACCATTAGTAACACATGGGTGGGTCACTCAGGTGGGCGGATGCACCCACCTGTGACCGCCCACCTGAGGGCCAAAAATTGGCCAACGAGTGGGATTTTGATGGAATTCGAATCTCGGCACGAATCTCACTCTTGGCATAAGGTATATTATACGTATGCACTTTAGGATACGGCTACATACCTGCTTTATTCGTACATGGCCTTATGATATGTGCATGTACACAGCTTGGGTACACCCGTCTCCTCTAGCACTGACTCGGACTTGTCTGGCCAACCGGTGTTCAAAGTTACCCTTGCCATCATGGTCCAAAAGGAACCCACCTTAACGCTCTCTGATTCGGGTCCTGCATGGTCAAATCGAGTCAACCGTGTAATTAGACCGGGTTTAAAAAGTAGGGTATCATAGGAAGGCCCTCCTTGGTTGCCTTGATTCCAAGAGAAATTTGGGTGATTTCTCCATTCTGGATTGTAGGCATTATTATATGGATTATTCTGGTATAAGACATTAACACTATCATTAAAAGTGCCCCCAGAGGTGTTGGGGCATTCTTCTATGACATGTATAGGGGACTGGCACCAAGCATAAATCTTAACCAAATTGACTAATGATGGCTCTCTAAGAACAAAAGCCTCAATCTTCTTGATTAGGCTATCCAAATGGGCTTCCTTGGCTACTATCCCATCTACAAAATATCCTTTTCCTCTTATGGTTCTTTCACTCTCTTGGGTTGATTTCCACTCACGGGTTTTGTCAACTAAATCAAGTAAGAATTCTCATGCCTTTTCTTCATCTATAGAGGATGTGAATCCCTCAGGGCACATAAACTCTATCATTTGTTTAGTTGGGTAATCAATATCCTCATAAATTATTTGACATAAATGCCATAGGTCTAGGCCATGGTGAGGGCATTCTTGGAGTAGATCCTTGAATCTCTCCATAAGTTTGGAAAAGGACTCACTAGGCTTTTACCTAAACTGAAGGATCTCACTTCTAAGCTTATTGGTCTTGTGAGTTGGGAAAAACTTCTTAAGGAAGACAACTGTGAACTGTTCCCATGAGGTTATGGAATTTGTGGGTAACCCATACAACCACTTTTTAGCTTGGTATTTTAATGCAAAAATGATAAACCTAAGCTTAACAGCATCATCAGAAAGCTGTTGGATCTTAATTAGAATATATACCTCTTCAAATTCCCTTAGAAATAGGTATGCATCCTCAGAGGTCAACCCGTGAAAGTGGGGCAACATAGTGATGTATTGAGATTTGACTTCAAAATTATTGCCCTAGGCTTATGGTAGAACTATGTAGGAAGGTTGGGCTGTTCTAGTAGGGTAGAACCTATCTTTTAGAGATTTAGGTGAAGGGTTTTGATGTTGGTCTCCCATATTGAAAGGTTTTAAAGAGAACAAATGTATAAGGTCACTACTTATTGGGTCTCTTCTTTCTAATCGATTCTTAGTATTACGTACCCACCTAACACTCATGCAACAGAAAACTACCCACAACTAGAGTAAGATAAGCACAAAAGAATGGATAGCAAAACTTTTTTTTTATATAATTTTTTGATTTTTTTTTACATTTTGGGATCTTATCGGCAGGGATCCGGGGTTGGTCAAGTCAATTCTTGAGGTACTGCTATAGGGCAAAACCTGTCTTTATCATACTGTGAGGCATGGCGACCTCCATCGATACAACTATTATTGCAAGTTATTCTTCTCAGGAATTCAATAAAAGAAAAGGAAAAACAAAACAAAGTAAGCAAAGTGCTCTGATTTACCAAAAGAAAATAAAAAATAACATGGAACTGTCTCCCCAGTAACGGCATCAAAAACTTGTTTGAGATTTTAAAATATAACCTCAAGTGTACGGATCAGTGTAGCTACGGGTCGAACATAGGGAGAGCAGTCACTTTATTTTTTTGCTTCTTTTAATAATGCGAAAGTGAACCGATTAATGATTGTGATCTAATTTTAATTACCGTCCTAAACATATGTTTCTAAAATAATGTCCTAACTATTCATCATCTAAAAATTTAAACACACAAGCCACGTAATTAAAAGTAAATAAATAAATAACTAAAAATAAACACCCCACGCAATTAAAAAGCAATGAAGGAAAAAAATACTGATATAAAAATAAAGTAAAAGAAATGGGATAAAGCAAGAGAGAGACTCATAAGTAGGTTTCTCTACTTAGCCCTAGGGATGAATCATAATATGAACTGCCCTACTTGACCAGCGAGTCACTCTTACAAGGGTTACTCTACTTGGCTTTAGGGAAAGGGAGACAATTAAAATAAAAACAATAAAATGATGGTTCTATGGCTAGGAAGGGCAAAGCTAACACATACACTAGCCATGAACCTTGACGGAAAGAGATAGCAATAGTGCAACGACTGAAATTAAAATCCTAAATTAAGAAAGAAAGGGTAGTCAGAAGAGAGAATGAGAGGGGGGAGAGAAGACTACTGAAGGAACCTACTTACTTGAACTTCATCATTTGAACTGAAAACTTGATCGATTTGAGATACTACCAGTACTAAAAACCAGATCTGGAATAAAACAAATCTGGAATTTCTAGTACTAGAGAAAACAAATCTAAAGAAAAAAAATTGAACTTGAAAGACATGCTTCATAGCTTGTTCTTGTCACCCAGAACTAAGCCTAGAACTAGAACTAGAACTAGAACTAGAACTTGAAAATTACAACTTCAATTGTTTAAACAATAAAAATAAAAGACTGAATACAAAACAAAAGTGCTTGCATTAATTGAATAAAAATAACTTACAAAAGTGTTTAAAGCATAAACTTAGAACTAGAGCTAAAGAAAGAGAAAACTAGAGAAAGAGATAGAGCAACTAAGAAAAAACCCTAGAAGAAGAATGAAGTGCCTCATCCCCTTGTGTTAATTCTATTATATACAGAATGGGGGAGGGAAGCTAATGATTTTAGCTTATAAAAAAAAATATTTTTTTTTATCTTGTTGATGAAGTGGAGGAGAGAGAAGAGAGAAAACGTGTGGAGAGAGATCTCCCACGATTTTTCTTGCCTTTTTCTTCCTATTTTTTCTCCTTTTTTTTCTATTTTTCTCTCTTCTTGCACAAAAACCCCTTTGACCTATTTTTTCTTGCTTGGATTTGGACAATATTCTATTTTAATCGAAAATTTCATCTATACCCTTGTCTTTTCTTTTCTTTTTTTCTTCTTTCCTATTTTTCCTCTTTATTTTCTCTCTCTCTTCTTCAAACTTGGCAGCTAAGAGGTTCAAACTAGAGACCTCCTAATAAGCAAGGGATTTTGCACACCACAACTCGCCAACTACGTTAGGTAGTTGTTGTTACCAAAAACAAATCTTCAATCACTCAAGGATGTGGTCCATCGATCCTTGTTAGTATTTGAAATATTCCTTATACCCTTAGGACAACTGCAGATCAGCTGGTTCTGCATCTCGGTCCAATTCTGATCCATTATTCTTTTTCTGATCCAAAAAGAATAATCACTTGTACGGTTGACCAAACGAATGTGTACTTGCAATTGAACACTTCCATCTTGCTCAGAATGTCATCCTTTTCGAAACCATGAAAAGAAATAGGACCTCCTTACGTGTAAAATTGGAGATATAGTACCCGATAGTCCTTAAGGCCTTAAAAATATAAAACCTGCTAAAAGAGAGTAAAACCCAAGGTAGCTCCATTCTAAATATGTAAAATGCATGTTTTACTACACTATATTTTACCCATAAATGTGCTCATCAGAATGTTTTACTACAACATTCTGATCCAGATCCTTAATTTTTTTTTTTTTATGATTTTATTATTTTTTTGATTTTTTTGGCTTTTTGTGAGCTTACCGGCAGGGATCCGGGGTTGGTTAGGTCAATTCCTAAGGTACTGCTACAGGGCAAAACCTGGCTTTATCATACTGTGAGGCATGGTGACCTCCACCGATACAACTATTATTGTAAATTGTTCTTCTTAGGAATTCAATAAAAGAAAAAGAAAAACAAAACAAAGTACTCCGATTTACCAAAAGAAAGCGAAAAATAACATGGAACTGTCTCTCGGCAACGGTACCAAAAACTTGTTTGTAATTTTAAAATATGACCGCAAGGGACAAACTTGTTTGCTTCTTTTAATAATGCGAAAGTGAACCAATTAATGATTGTGATTTAATTTTAATTATCGTCCTGAACATATGTATCTAAAATAATGTCCTAACCATCCATCATCTAAGAATTTAAACACGCAAGCCACACAATTAAAATTAAATAAATAAATAGCTGAAAATAAACACCCTACGCAATTAAAAAGAAATAAAGAAAAAAAATGCTGAAATAAAAATAAAGTAAAAGAAAGGGGATAAAGCTAGAGAGAGACTCACAAGTAGGTTTCTCTACTTAGCCCGAGGGATGCATCATAATATGAGCTTCCCTACGTGACTAGAGAGTCACTCTTACAAGGGTTACTCTACTTGGCTTTAGGAAAAGAGAAACAATTAAAATAAAAATAATAAAATGATGGTTCTATGGCTAGGAGGGGCAAAGCCAGTACATACACTAGCCATGAACCTTGGGGGAAAGGGAAAACAATAATATAATAACTGAAATTAAGATCCTAAATTAAGAAATAAAGGGTAGTCAGAAGAGGGAATGAGAGGGGGGAGAGAAGACTACTGAAGGAGCCTACTTACTTAAACTTCATCCCTTAAACTGAAAACTTGATTGATTTGAGATACTACCAGTACTAAAAACCAGATCTGGAATAAACCAAATCTAAAATTTCTAGTACTAGAGAAAACAAATCTGAAGAAAAAAAATTAAACTTGAAAGACATGCTTCATAGCTTGTCGAGAATTTTAACAGCCTAAGCTAGTATGGAAGTCTTATTACATGAAATAACGCAATCATATATACATACACTTGCATGAAATAATTGTAAGAAATTATTGAAATATCACATGAAATATAGATTTATATTAAAACCACATGAAATAATAAAATTTACATAAAATAATAGAAAGTGCAATTACCTTATCTATGTACATGTACAATGCCCCATGACATGACAATTGTAATCGTTATTTCATGTGAGGAACACATATGATAACGCATAAAATGATGAAACAGATTACATTTAATGTACAAATGCTAAAATTAATACATGAAATGATAACAATAAATCATTATTTTATACAGTAGGCACATAAAATAATACATGTGGAGATGAGGTACGTATTATACATGCAAATGAAATTACTATATAATATTTACATATAATAATAGATGAAAACGGTGAAATTTTCGATAATGTTCTTCTGCTCAGGGGCAAAAATTTAATTTTCTTCTCTCTTTCTTGGAGAAATTAAAAACTTCCGGCACTTGGGTAAGAAAGTTGACAGGGTTTCTATGCTAGTGTGTGAACATGGGTTTTGGTTTTTGGGAATTTGAGCAGGGCTTCCACACTATATTCTTGAGGTAGGAATTGACTATGGAAATTCTGGCAAGGCTTCTGCACTGTATTCCTAGAGTCAGAATCAGTTGTGGCATTTGGGCAGGGCTTTCGCACCGTATTCTTAAGGTTTGGAATTAGCTGTGGAAATTTGGCAGGGCTTCTGCTCCATATTCTTAGGGGTGGAATCAACTGTGAAAATTTAAGCAGGGCTTTTGCACTGTATTCCTAGAGTCAGAATCAGCTATGGCAATTCAGGTAGGGCTCCCACACTGTAATAAAAATATTGAAATCAAATACAAAAAAAAAAACTTAAACAGAAGTTCCATACTAACCTGATATGGATGACGTGGACTTCCAAAAATAGGGCAGGACTCCGTCAACTTCAACTTTAGTAAGCTCACCTCGCAATTTCTACAGACTCTCGTCTCATCTTTTTCTTTCCTCTCTCTCTCTCTCCCTCTCTTTTTTTTGTAAGGTCTCTGGAACAAGGTTTTTTCTTAGGACTGTTTTGCGGGGTTTTGGTCTCTGAAGTAGGGTTTCTTCTTTAGGGTTTTTTTTTTTTCGGGCTCCTCTCGGTGACCCGATGTCACTATTTATAGAAAAATGAGGCATTCATGTAAAAATGTCACGTAAGAGCGTATAAAGGGGGTTTAGGGGAGTGTAAGGGGGTATAGAAGGGTGTAAGGCACTTACACATCCGTGTAATGTGTAAGGTCTTACACAGACTTACACTCATCCGTTTAAGGTCCCTCCCCCCGTGGCACTTTGATATGCCTCCAAAAAGGTTGTGGCACCCCGATATACCTCCAAGTATGCTTGTAGACTGGGCAGCTACCCCGTAGGCTGGGTGGCAATAGCCCTACGTCGTTGCGGTGGAAATTTTATCAGCTAAAGCAGTAGCGTTACGTGATTGTAGTGGAAATTTTATCACCTAAGGAAAGGCGATAAGTTTTGGTTGGGGTTTGGTTTAGGGTGGTCTGATTTGGTTTGGTTTAAGGTTTGGTCTAGTTTGGTTCAGGTTTGGTCTGGTTCGGGTTGGTCTCCATTTTTTTCATATTAGATATCAATGGGACCGTATTTCTGAATGCTTTCCAATGATATGGGAATCGAACACATGCTAGGCTCAATTGTTGTATTCTGAAAAAAGGCATCAACCACTTCCGATCACCTTCCCTGCATCATTAAACAACATCGGGTTTGACCGATCACAAGTTCTAGGATAAATTGGACTTGTGCCAAAAATTTGACTTCTTTTTTAAAGAGAGAATATGTCTCCGCACCCGTAATTCATCATTGTCAAGGGGGGGGGGACAAAATTTGGTGTCTACATTTCCTAATGCAAAGATTTAGGTTCTTGAGGAGCATATAAACCTCTATATCCTCAAACCACTTTTAAAGACATCTAATTTAATAGTTCAACACAAGGAAAAATAATCTATTCAACATGCAATTAAATCAAGTATATATATCCTAAGCATGTAATATCAATAAAATAAAAAAACAATATTACAATACTAACCATTAAACATAACTAGAGTGTCAATCGCAACTACAGTCCTAATCTTTGGGTCTGCAATGCACTAGTCTATTCAAAAACTTCAATGACTATGGGAGCTCTTTAATTTTCGAAAACTACCACCACTTTGGGTGAATACCAACTTTTAGGTTTACGCTTGCCTTTATGCTTATCTTTGATAATGTCACCTTTGGGCGAGCATTACCTACTTTCCTACCAACCATTTTCTTTGTTTTTGAAATAAGTTAAAATCTTTGAGTTGCAAAACCATTGTAGTAATCTTGGATTTTACCACTTTTGTGGGTTCCATCCATTCCTATTGCAATATCTTGCAACCACATTAGGAAGCTTAAATTTGTGAGATAGGTTCATTACACTGTATATAAGCACAGTAACAAACCATAATCAATCAAAACAATTGCAGATAAAAGTAGGATCTAATACCAGATCTCAGTTACATTTTATTGCTAGTATGCAAGCCATGATACAGTAAGGTTTTATTTAAATTCCCTAATTTAACAATGATTTAACAGAATAAGTTAAAAGTATCTATATATGCAAATTTCCCCAAAATAGGGTCCCTATGATCACCAAACATAGTCATATTGCATATCAAATAAAAGAGCACAAAAAAATGAATCCAATGCAAAAAACTGTGTCAAAAAATTTGTCTGGACAAGCTTGTACGGTTGATTCAAATATTCAATTAAAAAACCTTATTAAATAGTTTTTTATTTCCTTGAATCGACATGAAAAGAATCAAAATAGATCTAACCAGATCGATCCGACTAGATCATGGGTCAGGTTAATCGATCAAAAGCCAAGGTTCTTGTGCCAAGTCAATGGGTTAGGTTATGGTTCAATTCGGTCAATGGTTAGTCGTTGACTAAGTCAGGTCAATTGTCAAATTGGGTTGGGTCATGGGTCAAATCGATCAGCCCTGGATTAATTGAGTTAACCTGTCTATCCCAGAAACCCTATCAGGTTGACCCAACAATGACCAATTACCCACCGAGTCAGGCGCGTGAGATTCACTTATGCCACCCATCGTTGTGACCGTCTTGATCTCCTCTACGTTCATGTATAAAATTTTGTTTGTTTTGATGGTAAAAAATCTCGATAGCAATCATTTTTCGACGAATCTCCTCCCCAAAACCCTATTTTCATAAAAAAAAAAAAAAATTCGATTATTAAGGTTCTAAGATCGTGAAGGGCGGCTCTAATACCACTTGTTGAGGAAATTAGTCAGAACGATCATCCCTCACGGTGATTAGAATACACAAACATATAGACTAATTGTACCTATGATAATTAATGGGACACCCCCATTACATGAATCATAAGTGGGAGCAGAGGAGTACCAGTGTGTAGGTTGAGAGCCTCCACGAGTATTGATCATGAACCTCTATCTCACGTACTTGAAGATTGGTCCTATGAATACAATCATGAATAAAATCTGCCCTCTAGGGTGTTTTGCAGTCTCCCATAACTCTGTGAGCAAGCTGGGATATTATGTGACTGTAAGGACCTTATAGAAGTCCACCCAGCCTTAACTACTCCCGGAATGGTTGGACTGACCCTATCCCTTAAAGTGAGCTGAACCACTATGGGTCCATATGAATCACCTACATTAGTGTGGCCCAAAACCCAACAAAAGAACCCTACTTTGCAGCGAGACTTCTGCACCAGACATTGGGGGAATGACTGCCCCACCTCGTGAAATGCAAAAATCTCATCTCTGTTGATGCTTCCACACGTATTGTGATTGGCTTCCGCGTTGGCACAGGAGCCATGTTGCTAGGCAGAGAACCTCTCCCTTAAACATATGGGAAAATTTTTGATCAATTGGAGTGTAAGCTATGCTAATGTTTTCTATTTTTGCATCTCTTCTCTTAACACTCACTTCCCTCTGTGCCCCTCTTTGGCTAACATTGTTGTGCCACATTCTCTATTGGTTTGCTCCCCCACCTTGGCCCTATGGCTTAGAAAATTCTCTTCCTTCTAATTTTTTTTTGGAAAAAGAATCTTAAAAGGCAACATGGACCTATGCCAAGACACATGGGAAGACAAAATGACACTGCCCTGGGAAAATCTTATCATTTTTTATGCTTCCACATGCATTCTCATTGGTGCAAAAGGTAAGTTGCCTTTTATGTAACCCTCTCCTTTTAAGATTAGTTTTATATGTAAACATGATTATTACTTTAGTCGTCGGATAAATAAATCAAAATCAAATATTCTTATCTAATGATTGAAGTATTGATTTCTTTATTACGTAGTTACAAAATTAGAAAAATAACCTAAAAACAGCATGACTTCTGTACCAAAACATAAGGAGGGGTGGAATAATCACACCTCCACCTCATGAAAAATGGAAATCCCATTACTATTAATACTTTCATGTATGATTTCATTATGTAGGGCCACACTGGCTTTTAGGAACCTCACCTCATAAAATAGTTTTAGAATTAGATAGAAAAGAACAGTCAAACGACTAAACGCCATTTTCTCTCCGGGTGAGCCTACACCCCGTCATGACGTCATCTTTTTCTCTTCTCCAACTGCCACGTGAGGCTACTGCAATGGCCACATAACCAAACTTTGACCTCAAAATAAAATAGGCCGCTTCTCCGTTCTCACTCTGCATCTCTCTCTCTCTCTCTCTGCAATTCTTCCATCTTCACAGCAATTAGTAAATCTTATAAAGAATAAGAAACAGAGCAGAAAATTATTTTACAAAAAATAAATCATCAGAAAAAAGGAAACAAGAAGAAGAAGAGAGGAGAAATATAAAGTTTGATTTTGTTGTTAATTTGTTTATTTTGATCTATTCGGAAGGGAAATACGTATATTTCTCCGATCCCCTCATCGGCCCCTGTTTTTCAATGGACTCCGATCTTTGGACATCTCGTCTTGCAGCGGCCAAACGCCAATACGCGTTGCAGCACCATCAGAACTCCCAAATAGGTACCCTGTTCTTTATTCTATCTCATAGTATTTTTTGTTCTTATCCTTCATTTGATCCTTTAATCTGTAAAATGGGGGAAAAATCTGATTTTTTTCCCTTCCTTTCGGTGGATTTTTTATTAGATCGGTTGAGTATCGATGATTTCGAGGTTGAAGAAGAGGTTCGTCCTGATTTTCCCTGCCCTTATTGCTACGAGGACTACGATATCGCTTCTCTGTGTTCGCATCTTGAAGACGAGCATCCATTTGAGTCCAAGGTCTCGGTGAGTTAGTTTCCCCATTGATTTATTGCTGACCCGTACTTCTTGTTTGTACCCTTTTCGTTTTTGGATGGGATAACCTCCTATATCTGTAATTACATTGCTTGATCATTTGATTATGTCGTAATGCTACGATCTTGGTCAACCCTTTTCTTCCTATGATGATTTTTTTTTTGGGGGGGTTGCTCTGATAATCTGATAGGTGGCTCAAGTTTTTTATGTTTTGATGTTTGTACCTGAAGGCCTTGTATCTGCAGCTACCTTCTTTTCTTCTTCTGTAATGTTGTAAAGCCGACTTTGATCATTGCTCTCCCCCAACCCCCACCCCCCCCCACCCC
>NC_056560.1:37298844-37340569 GCF_013358625.1 Macadamia integrifolia | reverse complement strand
CATGAATGCTCTTGTTTTGTGTGGATGATTGCTTTAGTGACTAAGCTATGAACAATCGAATATTAAGGGAAAAAAAAAAAAAACAACCCAAAAGAAAAAAAAAAAGAAGATAAAATAGTTATTTTGCAATGAGAGAGGAAAATGAAAACAGGAGAAATACTAGGGAGTGGTGGAGTGGTGGACCATGAATTATTGTTGAATTTTCTGGCTGATTTTATTTTCTTATTTTCCCTTTTGTGGTACCTTTGATTATCATCTTTTTTCTGTCCTGCTTAAAAACCATTTGATTGGCGATTTGGCCATGGCTGCAACTACATCTGTCAGTGAAGAACAAAAATCCCGATTGCAATAACGTGATCTGGTGCCTGGAAAAGTGGAGAGTCACATTGATGTTTGAGGATCAAAACAATAAATGCCAACCTGAACCCTGTCTTACTGGTTTTAGATGGGATGATCACCAAGGACTATGGATAATTGGAAGTAGTTAACCTGGACGTGACCTGTTGGTTAATGAAGTTGAAATGCAAACAAAAACCCTTTACTAGCAGGTTGGTTGGAAGGTGGTTAAGGAATTGTCACTGGGGAAAATGATAGAGAGAAACGTGTGACGGTGCAATTTCAGCGTGATATCATGCTCTCCAAGCAATTCCTTGTGTTATCTTGTGAATTTTCGTTTCATTTCCCAGTGTTCTGATGTTTCCCATGCATTTATTATTGAGTTTCCCAAGTTATTGGGAAATGGAAACCTTTTCATACTAATTTCTATTTTGACTGAGAAGTGAATGTACTTTGTGCATGATTGTGGCTGTTTTTCGATATAACTTGTCATGTTTTAGAAGATTTGGAAATTTGGAAGACTTACTATGCTGGTGACTAAGCAATGGATCTACATTTCTGTGATTGAGGATGTTTCACTTGATCCATATTTACAGGGTTGAAAACATACGTGAACACAAACCACCAACTTCAAAGTTGTATGGAGGTGGTACCTCACATTTCACATATACTCCTGACAGGATTAGGCTGTGACTATTGGAGGCTTTGTAGATCACTCATCACTGATAGTGACAAATTGAGGGAAAACATTGGCATTTTTAGAGTGACAAGGGAGTTGTACAGGAAGAATTCCATTTGACAAAGGACATAACTACTTTGTAAAGTAGCAGAAGTGTGAAAAATTATGTCAATGGAACTGGTAACTGAGTTTGGCATGGGATGTCTCTGATCCTCCCAAGTCAGAAATGTATGCGTTAATGGTCACGGGCCTCATGGCTATGTAGCTTCTTTTAGGCCTCCAATCCTAAACTTCCTTTTCCGCCACCCCTTTCTTTTGTTACTTAATTCTGTCAGAAGTTTTTCATAATCATCCACCACATGCTGTAGCATGATGCAGTTTTATCTTCTTGACTCATGTTATTTTTAATAAAATATCCTATTAATCCTTTAGGTTGTATTGCATAGTTAGAGGAAGAAAAGAACTATGAAGAAGTTTAGCATCCTGACTCTTCAAGTTACCTTGTTTGTAATTCTACATTAAAGGATTTATTAAAACTAACTTCTTTTCTATCTAATTTATGGTTTTGATTGATTTTGTGTGGGGTTGTAATTTTACGTACCACTAACCTTCATGTCATACTCTTTTGCTTGCAGGTTTGTCCCATTTGCTCTGTCAAAGTTTCAAGGGACATGCTTAATCATATTACATTGCAACATGGGCATTTGTTCAAGATATCCTTGTAGTTTTCATGGATTTCATGTTGGAGATGGAATACATAACCATGTCTCTCTTTTATATGATTCTGGAATGTCTGCTTGTGCAGTTAGTTATAGGTTTTTAGTGAAGCTTAATTACAGGGTTGTTTCCTTTAACTATAGATCACTTGCAGAGACGTCGCAGATTACGTAGAGTTGCTATTCCCAACAGTCAGACCCTGTCTCTATTGGGTCGAGATCTTCGTGAGGCCCATCTACAGGTGCTCTTAGGTGGTGGTGGATATCGGTCAAGCAATGCTAATGCATCTACTGCAGTTACAGACCCGTTCCTGTCGTCACTTGTATTGAACTTCCCCTCATCTGAAACAGATGAAATTTCAAAATCTGCAGTTTCTAGTGCTGAGGATATTTCTGTAAAGAGCGTAACATCAACTCATTCCTGGAAATCAAGGTAATAGTCTAATCCTCATAGGCTTCTTGTATTAACTTCCTCTCTTTTCATGCAGTTTGGGATATGTATTTGATGCCACCTTTTTTCTTAAAGCTTTTTCATTGCTGTAATTGCTTATCCCAAATTTATACGATTCCCATGTGTCAAGCCCATTTATTTAAGGTAAAATTTCTCTAGACATGCACAGATGGAGAGGTTTTTCAGATGGGAACCTATTTCTGCTGCACGGAATGGTGATGTGGAAAGTCCGACCATTGGATATCTAAGGAATGGGCTTAATTGGTTATGTGTGTCAAATTTCAAACTCAAATTCAATCATATCATCGTACTTTTCTGCTGACCAAGAATTCTCCTGAGTCCTGAATTTTTCAATACATTGCTTTGCCTCTTTATCGAATCCGATTGGGTCAAAACTGGACGTGTGAACAAGAATTCTGGGTTCTATTCCATCCACAAAATTTAAGCCCATCTGACCTGCCACGTGGCAGAGCTAGGTGTCATCTGGAAAACATCTTTAGACACACCCATAAAGAAACTCCGCTTCCTTATTTTCATGCAGAATACTGAACTTATTTTCTTGAGAATTAGTTCGTAGCTAGTGACAGCCAGATGGATCTTTATCACTTAGATGAAACATTTTTTGGGTCGAGTATTAGGGGACTTGTACAAGCTTTTTGTCTGAGTTTGATAATAAAAAATTTTGCATTTTAATTTTGTCCTTAAAACTTCTAGTTCATAGACAGGTAAATATCCACTAGCGGTTAGCTATCTACCTATCCATTTCTTTATCTATCCATCCATATATTACAGAAATCTGTGGAAGTTACTGTTATCAATCAATCAACCAATCTAGCTATATATTTTATGCGTATACTTGCCAGGAAAAGGTTCTCTAGACTGCCAGTCTTGGAAGTATTTCTTTGATGAGCAGCTAAATATGCCATGTCGACGGTTCATATGACATGCTACTACTGTTGGACGGCTAGGGTACCCTTTACGTTGTTTACATGTCAATTTATGGCTCATCTCAACTGTATCACCCATTGTATGAGTTTGCATTTCTGTTTGTTCACATGTGTGTACTTTTTCATGCTTGCTGCTGATGGTTGTATTAGAGATTGCAATTGCATACTTTTTGAATTTGTGTATGACTATTAAAAAAGTTGTTTTACTCCTGATGGTATGAATAATAGGATTGCAGTGAGAATATCATCTGGTTTTTTTTCCAACCATGACTAATCTAGGAAACTTGTGTTGTTGATTGTTGCATAATTTTGTATTGTAATACTCGAGTAACCTCTAATAATTTATAAGTCTAGTAAGAACTGGCTTTCATAAAGCTTCACTTCTGCTATTAATATAGACTCCTAGAGATTCACTTGTGATATAAAAAACTACTAGAATTGCCCTTAAGTTCTCTGTTTTTTTTTTTTCTCTTGAATTGGAAAATTACATATTCTTCATGAGTGTTTCCTCCTTCCCAAAACATGTCCTTTTTATGAAATACATAAACATAATCATTCTTCAGGCATTTTGATGATTTTTTTTTTTTTTTAATTTTATAATTTTTTAAAAAGATTTCAGTGCTTCAGTATATTAAGTGGTCCCTGGAACTTGTAAGTTTGAATATCTGAATTCTAACATTCTTTCTTTCCTCTCAGTTTTGATTCCTCACTGAGCTATGAGGAGCGGGAACAGAAGATGAAACAGGCTGCTGTTAGAGCTGGTTTCATGCAAGATCTGCTTTTATCTACTCTTTTGGGAGACTGAGGGAATTAGGAAGGCCCCTGAATCAAATGGTAAGTGATCTACTTTGTGATCCTAATTGGAAGCAGCAGTTTTGGGGTCCTGATGGTTGATGGGTGAAGAAGATTGTGGGATTGGGGTTTTCTTTGGATGTTTTCAGGCTGCAGTATAAAATGATGATGGGACTATCCCATCCATTTCTACTGTTTTTAATTGCCAGAGATGTACAACTTCTGGAAAAGTGGATGGTCGTCTACTAGTATTCTGGGATTGACCATCTTAATTTCCTCTCATAAATTCACTTATTCTATGTTGTGACAATTCGATGCTTATTTCTTGTTCTTGCTAGCAAGAAACGCAGTTGGGATTAAAGTTTCTATTTGTGGATTCTTGTTTAATTGGAAATTCAAGAGGCTGTATGAAACTTGCTGGCAGGGTCACTTAAGCTCCTACTGCCTCTCTGCTTGTTCATGGGAGAATCTGAGAGCATCATTTGTTGATCTCTATTTCTTAAAGCCTTCTCCTTCAGTGCTTCAAAAATTCATTTGTTTATGGTCGGCTGTTTGGCTAGCCGAGATTGATTGATATTGGGCCAAGCATGGTTCATCCACTCTTATTGATGAATCATCCTGCTTCTATGTAAAACATAAGTGGTGTATTTTGGGAACCACAACAGATTCTTCCTAGTGGAGGGCCGGTTAGGAGAGGGAAAATCTGGTAAGAAATCAAAGTAGCCTCCAGGGGGGGGGGGGTTGGAAGGGGAGAAGCACACATTCACATTCACATTCAGAGCACAAAGCCTAATTCAATTTCTTATACAAATCATCTTGTGTCCGACAATGGGTACACGCAAGTATTTAAAGAGAAAACCAACTACTCCTATTTAGACTCTTAAGATTGAAACGTAAGTTGTGAACCAACTATTTCTCTAGGGAAAAGATAAAGTAAAAAAATAAAATAAATAAAATAAAAGACATAATTAAATCAAATTACTTCCAACCCCAAAACCCCAGGTTGGAATGGTTTTTTTCTAGCTCATGGTTTTCAAAGTTGGTCATGTTGGGTTAATAAGTCAAGTGCTACTTCATCACTACCATTTTATATTTATTTATTTATTGTAAAAATTTATTTATTTATTTTTTGAAATAAAAATCACTATACTAAGAAAAAATAGAGTATATTGTCTCTAGACGCCGAGAGACTCGATCTCTCCTTCGTGACTCAGCATGCCAGAAACGCATGCCATAAACTTAAACTACTTAATTAAATCATTCTTAGATTTTAAACAAACAACACTACCAAATAAAAAAGAAATCTCTAGAAAGGTGGAAATAGAACTCCAGGGTCATGAATCCTTGTTCGGCTTAGGCACAAGTAGGGGTGAAAGTTTGGCCCGACTTGAACCTCCCCTAGTCCGCCTTGAACCTGAACAGGGCTTGGGTCAAGTTTTCTGACCCTAAGGACTAATTAGGGTTGAAAAACCTCAACCTAGGGTGAGGGTTGGGTCGAGCTTGGGTTGAAGCCTTAATACGGCCCAACCTAACCCAATCCGACCCGAAATTTAACCCTGAATTTTTAATTAGAGGGCTCTTATGGGTATTTCATTTTTCTATAATTTTTTATTGTATAGGATATGAATGGCAATAAAAGGAGAATCAAGGTTAATCCAACCATTGCATAAGTCAGGGTCAACCCAACCCAATCCCACCTGGCCCTGACAGGGTCAATTAGGGCCGGGTTGGGTTGGGTTGGGTTGGGTTGTGCTTGAACATATACCCGACAAGATTGGGTTGGGCCTAGGTTGAATTTTGAGGACCTAGGGTTGGGTTAGAGTTTTAAAAAACCCGACACTGTTTCACCCCAAGTAGAAATCCCTTTAATTCCTTTGACTCAGTCTAGATTTCAATTACTTTCCATCCCATCCTAGTTGCCGCTTGGAGTACCTATAGAAGACCTAGCTTCTTCTTCAACTTCTTGTCCTATCATGACATAACCTAATTTTTATCAAAGTAAAGTGGCATTGGTACAAGATTCCATTGGTTTGAAGAACTGAAAGGGCGAAAACTTGAAAAAAAAAAAAATCCTTTATTGGAATACCATTGACTGATCTGTAATCTGTCTATGTGGTTGATAAAGATACCATTGACTGTCGCTAGATATACCAAGAGACTGCAACTAATCTAAGACTAAATGTATATCCATTTGTTGATCTTCTCGATCCCGAGTCACCTACAAAATCAGCATTGCAATACCCAAATATCTCGCAGATCAAAATTAGAAGTTCCCTTCACATATTGTAAAGTACGATGAGCTGCTTTCAGATGAGGCTTCTTTGGCTTTCTGTATGTGATAAGGACAAGATTGGTTAGCCCACTTGTTGTAACTAATATTACCCACTTGCTGTAACTAATGTGACCCACTTGCAATTATCTAACCACTTGTAACAGAGCTGTAACAAACTATGACACCTGTGAAGTCAATGCTTATAAAACACCACTGAGACTCCTCAGATGAGAGAGAGGAGAATTCATTCTCTCAAATAATCTTTCAATATGAAACGACTCACAAGGTTGACTGCATTAGTGATATCAGGTCGAGTTATTAACAAATAAATCAGACTGCCTACGAGTTGCTTATACATAGTCGAGTATTCCAGATCATCTTCATCATCAACATTTAGTTTGGTGCTGACTTCTACCAGCGTAGATATAGGCTTGTAGTTGTTCATACCATACTTTAGTAAGAAATTTCTTGTGTATTTTTGTTGACACAAGAACAATCCTTCTTTGACTCGATCAATCTCAAGGCCAAGGAAATGCCTGAGCTCCCTAAGCTTCTTTATTTGAAATCATACTAAGACTCCCTGATTTGATTGTTTTCATTTTCATCATCCTATGATGGTTAGATCATCTACATAGGCGAGTACAATTGATCTCTTATCATTTTGGGCTTTTAGGAATAAGCTTGAATCTGTAGGTTTAACTAAGTATCCTCTTTGAAGTAAGAATTTAGTTATCTTTCTATACCATGCACAAGTTGCCTATTTCAATCCGTACAAAATTTTCGTAATTTGTACAAGTACATTTGTCGGTCTTCACACTCGAACCCTTGAGGCTTTCCATGTAAATTCCACTATCAATCTCTCCATGAAGAAAGGCATTCTTGTTAGCATAATAGGGTCTAGGAATAAAGAAGAATTTCTTTTCCAATCATATTAGAAAACAAGATCAACCATTTGCTAGGATAGGGATTTGAATTAATTAAATTCCATCTCATGGGGTGGGAGAATCATTACCTCAAGTGTCACAAGTGCAACCTCCTTGGGATGGTAGCCCTTCTTCAGTACTGTAGCCAAGACATGTAGTGATTTCTAATGGGTTCAGCCCCCTTTTGACCTCAAGCCGGTTTTATTGTTTTCAATAGAAAGAAAGCAATAAAGAGAAGCCGATGCTGAATATGTTACCGTTCTTTCTTTCAATCTCAGAATCCAGAGAAAACCATATATTGCGTTAAAATGTAAAGTATTTTAATATCATGATTGCCACCACTTTTTTTTTTTAATTAACAAAAGATAATGATGACACCTCATGATTGAGGTGTCCATAGTTTGGGGTAGCATGATACATTCATTCTCTCACTGTCTTACAGTTTCGGCCACCGGATCAGCTCATATTTATTTGATATCAATTATTATATATATATATATATATCAATAATTAATAAATATCTCTTTTATAATGAAATCATTGTACGTATAATCTTTGGCCACCAGTACTGAGAAGAGGTATGATCCCAATGGAAAAATCCACTATAATTACCGATTAGATAATGTCAATAATTATCAGTCAAAGACATATACCAACAAGTACAATATGAGTGGATATAATTTTTATTCTTCTTAGAGTTATGGTAATCAAATATCGATCTAATTTCTTCACTCAACAATATTACATAACAAACCTCTAGGCATGGAGATAAAACCGTCATAGCCCAGGTTTGTTAAAAAAATGTTGTATAGAAAATCTGAACTTTCGATTGGGTATCTTAAAATGTTTCAAAAATATTTTTAAATTAAATATTAATATGCATTAATAATTTTGAGAAAATTTTGTAAACATTTTAAAAAATATGAACCGGATCCGGAATTTCATCCAATCATGTCCAGATACTCTCTGTTGATATTCTTCAAATAAATGGAAGTGGATCCCATGTTGAGCATCTCTTTTGTCCACAACCAAAGCATTATGAATCCAATGTATCAATATATATAGTCCGAAGGACATCAACCAGTGATACACCAAAACCCATAATACTTACCTGCAACGATAAGGACCTCTCAGGTCTAGAGATCAATCAAAGACTACCAAAAAGAATCTTGTCCTTCAACAACTGACAGTATTCCATTCAAGATTCGTATTTGACCAAATTCAATATACACACAATATGTACATTCATATTTGTGTTCTTGAATCAACATTCATGAGTACACACAATATAGTGACCATATGAACAGAATGCCCAGTTCTGCCCCTAGTCATGAAAAATTTTAAGGTAAAAACCTATGAACAACCACAACCAGTCAATGTCATGCAATCATAATTGCAAATATACAATTTATTTATAGATTTGATGGACATATTTTCAACAATCTCCCACTTGGACATCAAATCCAATTACCTATGTATTTTAGTCCCATGTTCTCAATATGTCTCTCAAATACATTTTGTGACAAACTTTTTGTCATAGGATCTGATAAATTGTTTACAGAGTGAATTTTATCTATAGATACATCACCACACTGGATGATTTCTCTTATGAGATGATACTTATGTTCCACATGTTTGTTACATTGATGAGCTCTAGGTTGCTTTGCTTGTATAATAGCTCCCCTGTTATCACAATTAAGTTGTATAGGATGCTTAATAAGGTCAGGGACCACATATAATTCAGTTAAAAATTTTCTTAACCAAACTCCTTCTTTGGCTGCTTCACAAGCTGCCAGGTACTCAACTTCTTTTGTGGAATCAGCTGTCAACTTCTGTTTGGTACTCTTCCAAATAATTGCCCCACCACCCAAAACAAAAACAATCCCAGATGTGGATTTTCTATCATCCTTATCAGTTTGAAAATCTAAGTCTGTATAACTCAGAACTGACAACTGATCACAACCATAGACTAAGAAAAGATCCTTGGTTCATCTCAAATATTTGAGGATATTCTTAACAGCCATCTAATGTTCTTGTCCAGGGTTGGATTGATGTCGGCTCACAATCCTTATAGCATAACATATATCTGGCATGGTACATAACATTGCGTACATGAGACTCCCTACAACTGATGCATAAGGAATCATCCTCATAGTCTTAATGTCCTCAGTAGTTTGAGGACATTGTGACTTAGATAATGTAACTCCATGTCTGAAAGGAACATTTTCTTTCTTTGAATCTTGCATGTTGAACCTGGCCTAACATCTTATTCTTGCGATCTTTCACAAGTCTTATACCAAGGATATAACTAGCTTCCCCAAGGTATTTCATTGAGAAATTATTAGACAACCACACTTTTACAGATGTAAGCATGCCCACATCATTCCCAATAAGTAATATATCATCCACATATAGGACAAACAAACTGCACTCCCACTAATCTTTATGTAAACACATGGTTCATCCAAATTTTGTTCAAATCCAAACAATTTGATAGTCTCATCCAAACGGATATTCCAACTCCTAGAGGCCTATTTGAGACCATAAATAGATCTCATCAACTTGCATACTTTAGTTTCCTCCTTTTGAGATACAAACCCTTCTGGCTGCATCATATAGATATCTTCATTAAGATATCCATTTAGAAATGTTGTTTGTACATCCATTTACCAGATATCATAATCATAGTATGCAACTATTGACAACAAAATCCTAATGGATTTTATCATTACCATTGGAGAAAAGGTTTCATCATAATCAATACCTTTTTCTTGGATATAACATTTTGCTACTAGTCTTGCTTTGAAACGTTCTACTTTTCCATCCATGCCTTTCTTTCTCTTAAAGATCCACTTACACCCAATTGATTTTATACCTTGAGGTGGATCAACAAGAGTCCAAACATGATTGGAATACATAGAGTCCATTTCTAAGCGCATAGCCTCCAGTCATTTAACTGCATCCACATCTCTAAGAGCCTCAGGATATGTATTTGGATCCAATTCAAATAAATCAGACACTATGTATAACTCTTCTACTCTGTCTTCCTCTTGTGTAAGAAGAATATACCTAGTAGGAGGTCTAATAATCCTCCCACTACGTCTAGGCTCTTGGTATTGTGGTGCAACATTGGGAGTTGTAGTAATAGGGTCTACTGGTACAATTGATGCAAATGAAACTTGGTCATTAGATAATTCTTCTATGACTACAGGATCAGATTGTCTCACAATAAAATCCTCTTCAAGAAAAGTGGCATGCTTACTTACAATAATCTTTTGTTCTGTAGGGTTATAAAAATAATACCCTATAGTACCTTTGGGGTATCCCAAGAAATAACACTTATCTGTACGAGATTCCAACTTAACAGTTTGCTGCTTTCACACATGTGTAGTGCAGCCCCAAACCTTAAGATTTTGTAGACTAGGCTTTCACCCAAGCCGCAACTCAAAATGTGTCTTTGCAATAACTTTAGTTGGAACCCTATTCAGAATAGATATAGTTGTCTCTAAGGCAAAACCCCAAAAACTCAAAGGTAATTCACAATAAATTCACATTGATCGAACCATATCTAATAGGGTCCGATTTTGTCTCTCTGAGACACCGTTTCATTGTGGTGTCCCTGGGGTGGTCAATTGTGAAATAATCCTAGCAAGTTTGTGATAGTCCACAAACTCATCTGACAAATATTCTCCTCCTCGATCAGATCTGAGGAATTTAATATGTTTACCTAATTGGTTCTCAACCTCGGCACAGTATTCCTTGAACTTTTCAAAAGTTTTTGATTTTCAATGCATTAGGTAAATATATCCATATCGAGAATAGCCGTCAGTAAAAGTCACAAAATACTCGTACCCATGACGAGCTTGAACATTTATAGGACCATAAACATTAGTATGGATTAATTCTAACAAACTTTTGGCCCTCATACCGTTATTGGAAAAGGGTTTTCTGGTCATTTTACCTTGTAAACATGATTCACAGGTTGGAAAAGATTTCGCCTTCAGACTATCTAAAGGTCCATCTTTTACTAACATATTTATCCTATCTACTCCAACTTGACCCAGTTAACTGGAGCAAATTTTCTTTTCAAATCAATGTTTGAAACCTCATTAGTTTTCACAACTGAATTTAGAAAATATAGTCAATTTTTCATGAAGCCAGAAGCAATAAATTTTTCGTTATTTCTAATAACTAGTTTTGAGCTGAATTGGAAAACATAACCAGATGAAATTAACTTAGAAATAGATATTACATTTCTTATAAACTCTGGTACATAGTAACAGTCAGTCATAACCAAAACAGACATTTCTAAATTCAAAACAAAAGTTCCAACAGCTACTGCAGAAACTTTAGCTTCAGATCCCATCCTGAGACGTACATCATCTCTATAAAGTCTTCTTATCTTGTTGAACCCTTGCAACACATTGCACACGTGGATTGTGGACCCAGAGTCCATCAATCAGGTATTAGTTGGGCATTCCAACAAATTGGATTCATACAAAATAAGGGATTCAATATTACCTTCTTCTGATTTCTTCTTCAGAGTTGCAAGATATTCAGGACAATTTCTTTTCTAGTGTCCATCTTTCTTGCAATAAAAACACTTTCCTTTTTCATTATTTTTAGTATCTCCTTCTTTCTTGACTTTTACAAACCTTTTCTTACTAGACTTCTTCTTCTTTTTCTTGTTCTTAGGCTTAAAAGCAGAAGTCCCAACCTCTGTTGCCATTACTACTGCCTTTTGCTTCTTAAGCGTTGTCTCTGCCTCTTATAACATATTAGTGAGCTCAGAAATACTAATAAAAACTTTGTTCATATTAAAATTCATAATAAAAGAGTTGTATGTAGGAGGTAGAGAAGCAAAGATGACATCAATCTTATATTGAGCGTCAAAAAACGTCCCAAGAGATTCTAGTTCTTAAAACAAATTATTCATCTTCGTCAAATGATCAAGAATTGAAGTCTCTTCACATATTTTTGTAGTGTGGATAGTTGCAGTGACAGATGATGAGCATGACGGTTCTGTTTGCCAAATGTTTCATGCAAGTCTCTCATCATGTCCCTTGCAATTGGCAGCTTATCACATGACTTGATAATGGTCTTATCCAGAGAAACAAGGATATAAATTTGGGTAATTTATAGGGCCACCCCCTCAAGAATGCCAGTATTATATGAACACCCCCTCTTTTTCATCAAATTAGACTTAGACCCCCTACCGTAAGTCATTGTTACAGAATATACCAAAAATACTGACATCAGAAGTTCATTTTTTCTAAATACCATTTTGCCCTATTAAATATGAAGTACCTAAAATACCTTTATAATAAGTTACTATTTATTTCATCCAAATCAATTTGCTCCCTGTTCCAATTCCAAGACCTAATTTACCTATCCACTGACGATCGTTTAGAGCAGTGACGGTGGCATCGACGACGCAGGACCTCACGACAAATACCTATCCTTTGGCAACCACTCCTCTCCTGCGACTTGCAAGCCATCCACCACCTCCATCAGCACTACCTAAAAATCAAGATGGACTTTTTCCCGTTCCACTCCTTGTCGGGATTTGGAGAGTCTTGGCGGTTGCTGGAGCATATGTCCCCATTATAGTTGCAGAGCTGGTAACAAATTGAGGAAAGAGAGCGATCAGAGTTGGAGCCTTCAGGTTTGGAGGAGGTCGAAGGTCGTTTAAAATTGGTATAATACCCTAAAATAAAACAATTCATGTCCACTTCCTTGCGAGGGGCAAGGCCATTTATTGTTTCTGTCGCTGGAGTGAAGTCACAGAAGCTTTCTCCCATTTACTAAGTGCATTAGCCCATTATTTATGACCTAATTATTGTTTGATTCCTACAAGTAAGTTGGATAATTGGTTTTCTTCATATTTCCTACCGATTCTTCTCTCTTTCCATACTATGCCATTTCTGTTTAATCCTTCTCGGCGTGGAGTGCATCTTACCCCCTTTCGTTGAAGGAAGCTTCATTACCCCCTTTTCAATGAAAGAAAATTTCATAGTATCAGATTCTCACACGCCTAATGTCACACCCCGTTCACACTGAACCGGGCCAGTGACCGGGTTAACACCGGTTAACCCAAACCTGCCAGGATCATCTGATACTGTATTCCACTACAGCATACACACAACTAATAAAAACTTATCAGATCAGCGGAAGACTAGGTTTACCTGTGAATATTTCCATAATGCTTGATACCCGAATTGTGATACAATAGTTATATACATGTGGGCCCGAAGGCATGATATTTACACAATAAAAGTACAATTCACATATCAAGTACGTAAAGGAAACCATCAAAAATCAGAGTATACAGCTCAGCTCGGTATCAAGGCTAGAGCTCAGCTCGGCATCAAGGTTTGAGCCTAGCTCGGCATCAAGGTTTGAGCCTAGCTCGGCATCACATGGTAGAGCTCAGCTCGGCCTCAAAAGTGGAGCTCAGCTCGGCATCAGAACTGCAGTCCCACAGCATAACTCTCGTACGAGCAGTCAGTGCCATGCTCTAACTCCTTAGGAGCCCACCAGTCCTCTTCGGGGAACTTGACCGTGGGACCCACCCCATGCTCCTCAGATGTATGACCTATAAAATCATCTAAAAAGGGGATGCACACGTGGGATGAGCTCACTAGCTCAGTAAGTGGTAAGATGGACCACACAGCAGTCCACACAGCAAAACACAATCATATGCACTACATGCTATGCAATACATTTTAAATCACATCCACCTAAGCAACATTACTAAGTCTTTGGTTTAGTGCTACTACAGCCACAGTGCGCGTATACTCCGGGTACGAACCACGAACTCCATCCCGCGATATGCCCATAAGGCTGTCGGAGAAGGCCCACCGTGAGTACTTGAAAAAGTAAAAACATAACCGACCACCGGCTCTCAACAGAAAAGTAAATGACTGAAATTTAAAGGTGCTGACTCCAGTAATTTAAAAGCAGTACGATTGGCCCTTTTGAATATACCACCGGGGTTGTCGACTGTCCTAATGACTCGTCGGGCATTATGTCTAACCGCCACAGTGACCCGACAACCGCGACCACTGCTTCTCCCCAAATGGTAACCCAACACCTTAACCCCTGTTGGGAAGGGTCGTAGCATGGGACGGTGAAAATCTTAAACTGCATACTCCTATATGACAATAGTACGATTGCATAGTGCCACCGCGTCCCATACCATGGGCCACCAATGCACTCGTGTCCAAGTCGACTACGGCATCTAGTCTATTAATGCATTATGCACAATGATGTCAACATTCATCACATAAGCATCTCATTACTTGGCATTTAGAAAGTAAACATAGCACACATGCATAACAATGTGAGGATGACTAATCTACATAGCATATTCATGATGGCATGACTAGACTAGATATAATTAAATGAATGCCAAACAATGCCTTNCTAAACCGCATGCTCCTATATGACAATCGTACCATTGCATAGTGCCACCGCGTCCCATACCACGGGCCACCAATGCACTCGTTTCCAAGCCGACTATGGCATCTAGTCTATTAATGCATCATGCACAATGATGTCAACATTCATCACATAAGCATCTCTTCACTCGGCATTTAGAAAGTAAACATAGCACACATGCATAACAATGTGAGAATGACTAATCTACTTAGCATTTTCATGATGGCATGACTAGACTAGATGCAATTAAATGAATGCCAAACAATGCCTTGAAACAAGGCCAAACGTCCTCTCCCCACTTACCTGTAGTGTCCAAGGATTCCTGCTCGGTACGGGTGAGATCCGGTGTGAGAAGTGTAGGATTTGGTGAACCTAACATGAGTGAGCGGGGTTAGTATTTCACCATTTTGGAATCAAAATTAACACGATCCAATGACACGATCATGTTTAGAATGCTAAAAGAAGGTCACACATCCGATTTGGGTCCAATCGGACGTAAAAATCACATTCGGGGCCTCCCAGGTGGGTCAGACAGCCCACCTGTCTGGCCCACCGGTCTGGATGGCGGGTAGGCTGGCCCGCCGATTGGCCCACTGGTCTGGCCAGCCGGTTGGGCCAGGGGGTCTGCTAAGACTGGCAGGCAGGGTGGCCCGTTGGTTAGCCCGTCGGTTTGGCCCGTCGGTTTGGCCCGCCGGTTGTGCCCGAGGGCCCTGCCCTCTCAGGCGGGTGCCCACCGGTCTTGGTGGGAAACCTGCTGTTTCTTCCCAACTTCCTCCATTCTTTGGGGATTCAAATGGGGCTTTTCCAAACCCATTCTTCACACTTTCAAGGTCTTATAGGATGGTTCTAACCTAGATCTAGGTTAGATTTAAGGAATGGGAAGCCATCTTGCCTTCTTTGCCCAAGAACACCTTCAAAACCCCAAAATCACTTCAAATCCACAATGCTTCTCAAACCTTGTAAATACTTATTCAAATCCTTCAAGATCAACACATAAATCATCTATTAAACCTTAAATTCATCATTTCAAAGGGGATTTACAAGATCTCAAGAAACCCTACTCAAATCAAGGGTTTTACTCGGGTATGGTGAATGTTTAAAGAACCCAACTTTACTTATCTCTAAATGTAGATCTAGTGTTGAAGATCACTCTTCCGGCTCCGGAATGGGGAGATCAAGTCTCGGCGCCGCCGAAATCCTTCTCTTCTTCCTCTTCCTTCTCTTCTCTTCTTCTTTCCTTTCCTTTCTCTCTCCTCTTTACTATCCTCACCAACGTACGAGTGTCATAAATGAAAAAGAAAAGAAAATAATAAATGCTATATATATACTTCTTAAATAACTAAATAGTTCACTCGGATGGGTCACTCAGGTGGGTGGGTGCGCCCACCTGTCCACCCACCTGAGGGCCAAAACTTAAGATTTTGACAGAGTTCAGGCCTCGGCGCGAACCCCACCCTTGGCATACGATGTAATATACGTATACACCTTAATATAAGGCTACATACCTGCTTTATCCGTACATGGCCTTATGATAGGTGCATATACACGGCTTGGGTATTCCCGTCTCTTCTGGCACTGGCTCGAACTTGTCGGGCCAACCGGTGTTTAAGGTCACCCTTGCCATCATAGTCCATAAGGAACCCGCTCTAACTCTCTCCGGTTCGGGTCCTGCATAGTTAAACCGGGTCAACCGTGTAATCAGACCGGGTTTAAGAAGTAGGGTATTACACTCATCCCACGTGTACACCTCTTTTAGATGATTTTGTAAGTCACCAGCCTGGGGATCAAGGGTCGGGCCCCACAGTTGAATTCCCTGAAGAGGATTGGTGGGTCCCCGAGGACTATGAGCATGGCACGGATTACACGTGCGAGGGCTGTGCTGTGGGACAACAGTAGTGACTCCATACAGGGTTACTTTTTTATTCCTTTGATGATCCCTTTTGTGTACTTGATACGTGAATTGTTATTCTTTTTATGTAAATATCATGCTTGTGGGCCCACATGTATTTATCTATGTACTACAATTTTGGAATCAAATATATTGGGGATATTTACAAGTAAATTAAGTCTTCCGCTGAACTGTTGAACATTATTTTAGTTGTGTGTATGCTGTGGTTGGATACTGTATCAGATGATCCTGGCAGGTTTGGGTTAACTGGGGTTAACCCTATCACCGGTCTGGTTCTGTGTGAATGGGGTGTGAAAATACTGGCACATCCTCATCATTGCCGGCTTGAAGATCCAAATGCATCTTCTCTAAGATGGATCTATCAAAAGGAGTAGAAACTACCCTTCTCTTCTTCTCATTCTCTAATCTAACCCCAAAGTGATGGAAAATCGTAGTCAAGTTCCTCCCATAGAATGACCCTTACCTAGATGGCTAGCCCGATACACCATGTGTCTCATCATAATGTATGACAAACTAATCTGTTCCCCAATATATAAACAAAAGGCTGTGTAAGCCTGTAGCAGTGATACCTTGCTGAAGTGATTGTGGATGTGAGGTATGTCGTACTATACCACCCTACACAGTACCCTAGGTGTTGGTCGTCAGTTGGAAAATAATGCACAGTTGGCATTTCCACCTGTCACAATAACCTTACGTATGATATTCCACTCTTCCTCGGTTAGAAAATGCAAGAAACTAGTCTTTAGAGCACAGTGTGTCTTGTAGCCGACACTAGAAACCCCAATAACTTGACCAAACTCCACTATGGTTAAGGAAATATCTATCTCGTGCACCTGACTGGTGATGCAATACTCTCCTTCTGGGAGGTGTCTACCAATGAGGTTGCAATAGAAGGCCCTTACTATGTGGGGATAAGCTTCCTCATCTGGCTTGAGCATAGCTTCCCACCCAAGTGCTTCAAACTTCTCCCGTACATGAAAATCCTTAAGGTCTACAGTCCTAATGGGTCTCACCAAAGCAATAGGCTGAACTAAGAACACTCCCCAATTATCTTGGTCAGTATGGGTTCTAAACCAGATGGTATTGAAATCCTCAGTGGACATCTGGCACAATGGAATAGTAGCAACCTTGCTTCGGGTGGATCGATACGAGAACATGATTTCCTATGTGTAGCAGCAACAAAAATGAACAAAAGAAGTGCAATGATGGGAAGAAATTGCAAGAAAATGACTTAAGTTACATTTCTTCCCGAAAAATTGAAAATTTCAAAGTGAAAAGGTAAAAATGCGAAGTAACAGACTAACCGAGGATGTTGTACGGTGAGGAAATCACGAGGAAACGGTTGGAACTGGTAGTTCACAAGAAGGTGTGGCAAATTGGTGCAAGCCCTCCCAAAAATCAGCAAATAAGAATGATTAAATGAGTTCTTGGCCAGAATTATATAGCTACAGTAGATAGGACACTGGCTGGCCGGATGGGACACCTAAGCCATTGGTGGTAACCTGTTGGTGGAGGAAAATCTTCCTAGAAAGCCTTTGATGTGGGAAGCTATGATGTATGAAAGGTGAGCCCTACTATGGAATTGGGAAAAATGATTTTGAGTACTCCAAGGGGGAATGCTTATGTTTGATGGACATTGGGAATGGAGATTCTGTGATCTGATGGTGTATGTAGGATGATGTGAAATTTTAAATGTGAATTTGCCAAATCTTAAAGACTTGAGTCAATTATAACATGAACTGTCACACCCCGCTCGCACGAAGCCGAGCCGATGATTGAGTTAACATCGGTTAACTCACAAACCTGCCAGGATCAATAATGTAGTAACTGCGATACAACATACATCTACTAATCTAGGATAAAACCTATATTTTCAGCGGAAGTCCTGTTCATAATAATACCAGTAATTGTTTCTCAAATACTTGATACCTAAATTGAGTTATAAAAGTTACATACATATGGGCCCGAAGACATGATATGTATACAAAAATACAACAATTTAAGCATCAAGTAACAAAACGAAGTACATCAAAAAGAATAAAAAAGAATCACTCAGGAGTCACAACTGCCATGTAACACAATCCTCGCACGTACAATCGGCACCGTGCTTGAACTTGCCAGGGACCCACCAATCCTCAGTTGGAAACTCCATAGTGGGGCCCGGCTCCTGATCACCAGGTGGGTAACCTGCAAAATCACCTAAAAAGAGTTGTGCATGTGGGATGAGCTCACTAGCCCAATAAGTGGAAAGGAAGACCACACAAAGAAAACTACATAAACAATCACAACACAAATGCGTCTATATGCAATTCATTTGGACCCTATTAGCCTAGTAACATTACTAGGTCATAGGTTTTGTTCTACTCACAACCATAGTGCGTGTATGCCCTGGGTAAGAGCAACAAACCCCATCCTGCGATACGCCCATAGGGTTGTCGGAGAAGGCCCACCATTGGTACTGGAATTTAAAATGCAAGCTGACTCCCGGCAAATTTAAATGACAGAAAGTAAATGGGTGACTCCACCCGAAAAAAAAAGCAGTACGATCGACCCTCTGAATGTATCATCGGGGTTACCGACTGTCCTAGCGATCAACCGTGCATACTTCTAACCGCTGCAGGAGTTTGACAATCGTAACCCTATGCTTCCCCCCAATGATCCTGCAACACGTAAACCCCTGTTGGGAAGGGCCGTAGCACAAGGTTAAATCACATCCTAACCACATGCCTCTACATGAGCATAGTATGATTACACAATGGCATGGAATCCCAAACCACAAGCCACCATGCACTCGTTTCCAAGCCGACTACGACATCTAAATCTAGCATGCATATCATATCCAAATAAAATTCATCTATTACACACACCAAGACATAATGAATATTCCATCATAATACCAACATAACATATTGTGTAAATGGACATTCAAATGCGTGATATGGCATATGTGATGTCTAGTCTACACACAAGTGACATGATGACATGGCTAGACTAACATATGTTAAATGATGCATAACATTCTGAAATTAAATAAGTGTCCACTCCCCACTTACTTGTATAAGTACATGGTGCTTGTACCTGGTACGAAAAAGATCCGATGTGTGAGTACGCGTATATTGAGTGTAACCTATCATAAACATAATGGTTTATCATTTCACTATTTTGGGGTCAAAATCATCATGTTTGAACATTAAAATTGGGTTTAGAATCATAAATGGGGGTTACCCATCAAATTTGGACCAATTTTTGGAATTCTGGAAAGACAGGTGGGCTAGAGCCAAAGACCGGTGGGCTATGTATCCAGCCAGTTTCAGCCCGCCGGTTACTCCCGAGCCTAGAAATTGAGTTCTGGGAACTCAGGTGGGCTAAAACCAGAAGACCGATGGGCTATGTAGCCCATGGGTTTTAGCCCATCGGCTACTCTGGAGCCTAGAAACCGAGTTCTGGGAACTCCGGTGGGCTAAAACCAGAAGACAGGTGGGGTAAAAATACCCCCACAATCTTTGAACAAAATTTTTCCAACATCATTCTCAACTTTCCTCCTGCTTAGGAAACTTGTTTGGGGACGATCTGGGGACTCAAATCACTTGTCTAAGGTCCAATCACGTACCCTCAACCTAGATCTAAGATCAAATCAAAAGAAAAGGAAGATTCTTACCTCTTTTTCAAGAACACCAATGAAACCTCAAATTTCACTTCTTTTTCTCAAGAACCTCCAAATACTCTAGATCTTCACCAACACTCTTTTCAAATCCTTCAAAATCATTATACACACCTTCCATTAGACCTTAGATTTGATTATCCAAGTAGGATTAGGAAGATCCAAGTGAGTTCTTTCCTAAAAATCAAAAGAGGGTTTAAGGATGGGATTTTCCTAAGAATCCTTAGAATATGTGTAATACCTACCTCAAATCGAAGACCTCGATGAGCTGATCATAAATCCGGGTTCAAAATACCAAGACCCAGCTCCGGTGAAGCTTTACAGTCAACTTCCCCTACTTCTTCTTTCTTCTTCTTCCTCTTTTCCTTTCTTCTTCTTTCTCTCTCTCTCTCTCTCTCTCTTCTTTACTCTCCCACCGATCAACTAAAATTAATGAGGGAAAAGACAATTAATGTCTCCCCTTTTATACCTGGGCCCCAAAAATATCTTCTAAATCTCAGGTGGGCTATCTCAAGTGGGTATATCTCAGGTGGGTACATCTCAGGTGGGCTAAATCTCAGGTGGGCTAAATCTCAGATGGGCTATCTCAGATGAGCTTCAATAGGAATAAACTCCCACATAATATTAGATTACGTTGGCACTCACAAATACTAGTACGTACCTTTTTTTTGTACATGGCCTTGTGTTGCGTGCAAGTGTGAGGCTTGGGTGCATATATTACACTTGGTACCTGCTCGGTCGTGTCTGGCCAACCCGAGTTCAAGGTCACCCTTGCTACCATATTCCATATGGTACCTGTGTCGGTTCTCTTCGGTTCAGCCCCTATATAATCAAACCAAGTCAATGCGGTTAATTAGACCAGGTTTAGAAAGTAGGGTATCACATGAACTATGGATACATGTGAAATATTGAAGGTATTAACAGATCTAAATGAGTGGACATAAGATCAAACTGTATGGGTGATATGAGGTTAAAAAAAATATAAAATATCTTAAATGAGATATGAATATATGGGAAATATTATGGATCATTAGGACTTTAGGTCATATGATCAGGTAATGTACACATGAATAGGTGCAAGTTTGAACATGAAATCTGAAAATTTGAAAATTTAAATTTAAATTAAAGAGAATTGTGGATAATATCGTATTGGTGGAATGGGGATATTTAACATATTTGTTTGTGATATAAGGACAAGCTGTGTGTGTGATATGAGGGTATGGAAGTTTGGTTGAATAATGAGGGCCATGAAAAATTTTAAAAAATATGTATATAAGGTTAATGTAAGCAATCTTAAAAAAAATTGTGAAGTGAAGGCAGATGATGGATTATTACCCAAGGCTCATGATTGGAGTTTGAAAAAGGAAGTATAATTAATAATTATGACTTTGGATTGATGATATGAAAATGAAATCTAAAAGTATGGACCCAAAGAATTTTGGGGATACACTCTTAGAGAAAAATGAATGAAGCTATGGAACAACTGATATAGAAGTAATGTATTATTCTAAGGACTCTTTAAAATTTTACGGAGGTTAGATCTGTTTGACATATTAAATAATACATGTCTGAGATAATATAATATTTACATGTGCGAAGACACATCATGATTGATATGGAGGAAAAGTTAGAAGTAGAGTGGTGTCTTGATTTCTCTATTTCCCGACAATTGAGATAATGCACAAGTAGAAATAGTATGGCCCATAGGTATGTTGGTGTGTATTACTGATCAATCAATACTGCAAATATAGGTGGTCATGTTAGCAACACCAATTAAAAATGGAAGAAGAATGGACATAACACCATTTCTAGATGTGAGGAAGTTGGAAATTCCAATATTGCAACTCATTGGATAAGAGTGGTATTAAGATAAATATGATTGATCCTCGATGATGAACAACCTTACAATTTCGAGGATGAAAATTTTAATTTTTATAAGGAAGGGGAAATGTGATACCCTTTACAAGAAGCAACTAAGTAGCCAGGTGCCTGGACCTGGCAAGCATTAAGGGTAGCTGTGTAATACCCTACATCTTAAACCCGATTTGATTACACGGTTGACCCGATTTAACCATGCAGGACCTAAACCGGAGAGAGTTAAAGCGGGTTCCTTATGGACTATGATGGCAAGGGTGACCTCAAACACCGGCTGGCCCGACAAGTCCGAGCCAGTGCCAGAAGAGACGGGTGTACCCAAGCCATGTAAATGCATCTATCATAAGGTCATGTACGAATAAAGCAGGTATGTAGTCGTATATTAAGGTGCATACGTATATTACATCATATGCCAAGAGTGAGATTCGTGCCGAGGGCCGAATTCTGTCAAAATCCCAAGTTTTGGCCCTCAGGTGGGCGGACAGGTGGGCACATCCACCCACCTGAGTGACCCACCCATGTGAATACTTAGTTATTTTAAGAAGTATATATAACATTTATTTCCCTTTTTCTTTTCTCATTTATGACACTCGTACGTTGGTGAGAAGAGTAAAGAGGAGAGAGAAAAGAAAAGGGAAGAAGAAGAGAAAAGAAGGAAGAGGAAAAAGAGATGGATTTCAGCGGCGCCGAGGCTTGATCTTCCCATTCCGACGCCAGAAGAGTGATCTCCAATACTAGATCTACGTTTAGAGGTGAGCAAAGACTAGGTTCCTTAAACCTTCACCATACCCAAGTAAAACCCTTGATTTGGGTAGGGTTTCTTGAGATCTTGTAAATCCCCTTTGGAATGATGAATCTAAGGTTTAATAGATGATCTATGTGTTGATTTTGAATGATTTGAAGAAGTATTTACAAGGTCGGAGAAGCATTGTTGATTTGAAGTGATTTTGGGGTTTTGAAGGTGTTCTTGAGCAAAGAAGGTAAGATGGCTTCCCATTCCTTAAATCTAACCTAGATCTAGGTTAGAATCATCTTATGAGACCTTGAATGAGTGAAGAATGGGTTTGGAAAAGCCCCATTTGAATCCTCAAAGGTTGGGGGAAGTTTGGGAAGAAACAGCAGTTTCCCGCCAAGACCGGTGGGCCAAACCGGTGGGCCACTTGGCCCGCCTGTGGGCACCTGCCTAAGAGGGCAGGACCCTCGAGCCCAACCGGTGGGCCGACTGGTGGGACACCCTACCCACCGATCTTAGCAGGGCCCTCGGGCTCAACCGGTGGACCAGACCGGCGGGCCGACCTACCCGTCGGTCCAGACCGCTGGGTCTGACTAGTGGGTCAGACAGGTGGGCTGTCCGACCCACCCGAGAGGCTCCAAATGTGATTTTTACGTCCGATTGGACCCAAATCGGACGTGTGACCTTCTTTTAGGATTCTAAACATGATCTTGTCATTGGATCATATTAATCTTGATCCCAAAGTGGCGAAATACTAACCCCGCTCACTTATGTTAGGTTCATCAAAGCGTACGCTTCTCGCACCGGTTCTCACCCATACCAAGCGTGAGTCCTTGTACACTACAGGTAAGTGGGGAGAGGACGTTTGGCCTTGTTTCAAGGTATTTTTTGGCATTCATTTAATTGTATCTAGTCTAGCCATGCCATCATGAAAATGCTATGTAGATTAGTCATCCTCACATTGTTATGCATGGGTGTTGTGTTTATTTTCTAAATGCCAAGTGATGATATGCTTATGGAATGAATGTTGACATCATTATGCATGATGCATTAATAGACTAGATGCCATAGTCGGCTTGGAAACGAGTGCATTGGTGGCCTGTGGTATGGGACACGGTGGCACTATACAATCGTACTATGTCATATAGGAGCATGCGGTTTAGGATTTTCACCTTCCCATGCTACGACCCTTCCCAACAGGGGTTAAGGTGTTGGGTTACCATTTGGGGGGAAGTAGTGGTCGCGGTTGTTGGGTCACTGTGGCGGTTAGACATTATGCCCGACTGTTCATTAGGACAGTTGGCAACCCCGGTGGTATATTCAAGAGGGCCAATCGTACTACTTTTAAATTGCTGGAATCAGCACCTTTAAATTCTGTCATTTATTTTATGTTGAGAGCCGGTGGTCGGCATATTTTTACTTTTCTGAGTACTCACGGTGGGCCTTCTCCGACAGCCCTATGGGCGTATCGCGGGATGGAGTTCGCGGCTCGTACTCAGAGTATTGTAGTAGCACTAAACCAAAGACTTAGTAATGTTGCTTAGGTGGATGTGATTAAAAATGTAATGCATAGCATGTAGTGCATATGGTTGTGAATTGTTGTGTGGACTGTTGTGTGGTCCATCTTTCCACTTACTGAGCTAGTGAGCTTATCCCACGTGTGCACCTCTTTTAGATGATTTTACAGATCATCAACCAGATGAGCACGGGGCAGGTCCCACAGTTGAGTTCCCTGAAGAGGAATGGTGGGCCCCTGAGGAGTTAGTGCACGGCACCAATTACTTGTGCGAGAGTTGTGCTGCAGGACCGCAGTTCTGATACCGAGCTGAGCTCCACTTTTGATGCCGAGCTGAGCTCTACCTTGTGATGTCGAGCTGGGCTCAACCTTTGATACCGAGCTGAGCTCTAGGCTTTGATACCGAGCCAAGCTGTATACTCTGATTTTTGATGATTTATTTTATGTATTTGATATGTGAATTGTACTCTTATTGTGTAAATAGCATGCCTTCGGGCCCACATGTATTTAACTATTGTATCACAATTCGGGTATCAAGTATTATGGGAATATTCACAGGTAAACCAAGTCTTTCGCTGAACTGATGAGCTCTTTCTTAGTTGTGTGTATGCTGTGGTGGAATACTGTGTCAGATGATCCTGGCAGGTTTGGGTTAACCGGTGTTAACCCGGTCACTAGCCCAGTTCTGTATGAACGGGGTGTGACAATGGTGGTATCAGAGCGTGATGCTCTAGTCCACTCACAACATACCATTAGAATCCCGTAGAATCTATAATAGGAAAATGAGATTGGGTTAATGTAAAAGCTTTAAAGAGTTAAAAGCCAAAGAAAGAAAGGAATAAAGATGGTTGCATTTAGATATTGCATTCATGGCATGTGTGAGAGTAAACAAAAGGTAAATTAATTGGTGTCATAACCCATCGAGTACAAGTTTGACGAAATTTCGGCAGCATAACGGCGTAAAATGAGATTTTCAAAAATTTTCACACAAACACCTGATAAACAACAGATATATATATAATATAACAATGATCAAAAAATTTACAAAGACACCACAACTAAACTACACAAGTCATCACACATACAAATCCACCACAGACCACTGTCAAAATACATTATCTCACAAATAAGTCCAGTTACAGAGAAAATACAAAGAATGAGAAAAGAAAGAAAAAATACAATAGGATAGACAACATGGAACAGGTGAGAAGCTGATGTGGACGAGCTAAGTCCTCACTGATCATCGTCGTCGTCATCGTTATCGTTTATTATTACTACGTTCACCGAAGGTCTAGAGTTGACGTTAAGGCGATGGTCATAGTAGTCAAATCTTGAGTTCACTAGCCGTACCTCCCTCCGAAGTTGGCCAAAATCTGCTGAGATGGCATTGGCCGTGGTATCCAAGTCCTGGCCCAGTCTGAGGAAGGAATTCTCCAAGGTAGCCTGCCTCTCCAGGATGCGTTCCTCCCTGGAAGCACTCTCGTCCAGCCTTCTTAGCAGATGATCTTGGCCATCCTTCAAAGCCCTCATAGTGGACATCATGCCCTCAAAATCATATGCACCACTCTTAGGTGGTGGGGCTCTATGCTGTGGGCCTGCAGCTCTAGTGAAGCCAGGATCAGTGCTTCTCGACTCCTGAGGCACCTCCTCAGGGATGTCCTCATCCACCAAGTCATCCTTCTCATCCTGAGGAACATAGTCCTCATCCTCCTCACTAGACTCCTCCTCCATTGGAACATCCTCCATAGGGGCAGCCCTCCTATCCCTACCTCTCTGAGCTCCTGCTCTCTGAGGTGTATCCATAAGGGTGTGGAGACCCATCCTCAAGAGGTTTCCCCTGTCGAACTTGTCTGCCGGAGTCTTCCCCTCCTCGCCACTCAGGTCCACTCCGAAGAACTCGTAGATCCTAGTGAGGATCCTGCCATATGGAAATCCTCCATCCTCGGGGTGAGAAGTGTGGTGCTCCATGGTCTTGAGGATGACGTAGGGTAAGCACAAATGCTCGTCACCTCCCTCTAAAGCCTTATAGATGCAGAAGGCTAAAAAGGCTGCCATGAAGCCCACCTGGTTCCGGTGACCTCCTCTAGGGAGCAAGTTGAACTGGACCAGTCGAGTAAATACTCGAACCTCCGGGAAAAAGGATGTCTCGGACTCTGGACGGGCACTGCTGCCACAGATGGTCTCGTAGATGTAGTCCGGTGTCTCCAAACTCATGAATGGGCCCAGGGGCTTACTCCTGGGAGGACTGTAGTAACGGTGCCCGGCTGCAGAGATGCCCAAAATGCTGGCCAAGGTGTCCACGGTCAGCTGGATGTCCACCCCCTTCACCATGCTGACTATAGCATACTCCCCGTACTGGTGGGAAACCTCCAGGTTGCAGTAGAATCTACGGACCAACTGCTCGTGGCATGGATGGTCTACGTGGAGGATAGACTGCCAGCCCAGTGCTGCGAACCTCTCCTGAAGCTGAATCTTGTGGAAGTCGTCGACTACCACAGTCTTCTCCATCATTACCGACCTCTTCAGGAAGGCCAGCCAGTTGGCTGTTGCCTCTGGACAACTGAAGAGCTCCTCGTCATAGTTGAAAGAATCAATAGGGGCAGGTCTGGGTCGCCCTGTGCGGGGGCTGGAGAACTAGTCCCCACACTCTTCCGCTTAGAAGCGGTGGTCTTACGCCGGGTGCCAGAGGATGCGGGCTCTTGCCTTTGCGAGATGACATCCTGGAAAGAAAAGAGGAAAGCAGGGTGAGTAAGGAAAAAAAAAAAAGAGAATAACAAGGTGAATAAAAAGAGGGGTGAGCAATAAGAGGAAGCCCCAAAACTAAAATTTTCACAAAACAGAAAAGTGACAAGACAGAGAGTAGGGCAAAACAGCAAGGTAAGAGGCATATAAAGCATGATAATTAAGAAATGATAGAAGAAAATCCCAATTCTCAAGGTGCAAGTCCAATCTAAGAAAAAGGTTAAAAGGTTCACAACAGAGGAAAGTTTGAAACTACAGGCCCAAGACTGAAATGCCATTGTAGTGCAAGCAAGAACATGCCAAAACATATGCTAATATGATACTGAGGTCCACAAATATGAAAGGGTGTAAAGAAAATCAAAGAAAAACCCAAAACAAAAGATGGATTTTCATGGGAAGATATGGGAACTCAAACCCAAGGTACTTTTTATGATCTATACAGTATGTTAAGTACAAATCAAACATAATGCATCGCATTTGAGTCATTAATTGGGGAAAAAGAGCAAGAATTGAAGAAATCCCCAAATTTGAGAAAACTAGGGCACGATTGGGGTTTTCTCTAAAAAATGGAGAAGTAAATCCTAAAACTAGAAGTAAATCACAATAGAAGCATCACATTCATATGTTAACACTGTTCTATGGAAGGAAACATGGGAAAAGAACCTAGATTGAAGCTTACACATGAGTTCTACCCCATGTAAAAATTCTGAGAAGAGAGGGAGAAAGAAACTTACTTGTGAGTAGAGGGGTTGATCCTTCCCAAAAGCACCGGGTCATTGAGTGAGATCGCGAGTGGAAGCGTCACAAGGCCCTCCAAAATCACCTGGGAGAGAGAGGGAGAGAGGGAGAGAGAGAGAGAGAGGAAAATGAAGGAAGAAAAGGTGGAACAGGGCTTAAGTGCCCTGTTCGCAAATTAACACTCGGTCAAGACCGGCGGGCAGATCGACGAGCCATCCTGCTAGCCGGTGTCAGCTCGCCGGTTGAAGTGTCGGATCGACAGGCCGACCGGCGGGCCAACCTGCCCACCGGTTGAGAGAAAACTTGAAAAAATGGGGCATTTAATATGATTATGATTATTGTTAATATTATTACTATTATTGTTCTTATTATTCCTATAATAATATGTTGTGGTCGAGTGGGACCATTAACATACTTGTTGAAGCACTAACCCTATATTTTTGGAATCAAGTTGCGGTTAGTTGCAGACTATCATACACTATAATACCCTATGCGTTGGCATACAATTGTGTGCCGATTTCAATTCTATGGTGTTTAACCAATGTGATGTATGATATATTCCAGATACAGGGATACGATGGTACGTACTAGATCCGGTAGCAATGCCCGAGGTACCTTGCGTGGTCCTTGTCCAGTCGATCGACCACCGAATCCCAGGAGGTCCCGCTCTGTGGGGCAAACCTCACTTCCACCACCTCCAGAGACCCTTGGTCAGGGTGGGGCACATGGGGACCCACCAATGACCACACTTCCGGACCCTCCACCGATTATTACTCCGGGGGATGTTGCTACCATAATTCAACAGTCACAACAGGCTTTCCAGCAACAAATGCTTCAGCAACAGCAAACATTTATGACTGCTATTCAGCAACAATTGGACCTTTCTCAATCAGGTCAACCTCCCCGGATACTTACTCCACAGGACCCGCCTGTAGGGTCTAAAACGGGGCCACAAGTGGGAGGTACACCTCCAAATCTACCATTTGGCATTCCTCCGTATGGGGTACCCCCTCTATACCATTACTACCCGGCTTATGCTCCCAATTATCCACCGACGAATAACACGTCAAAGGTAGTGGAGTCATTCAAGAGGAACTTGCCACCTATATTCTCTAAGGTGGGGAGTGATCCTCTGGAGCCGGACCAGTGGATCCAGGAGCTAGAGAAAATATTTGAGGTGATTGAGTGCACAGATGCATAGAAACTCATTTGTGAGGGGTTGCAACTCAAGAAGGAGGCCAACTCTTGGTGGCAAGCCTCTAAGCCCATATTGTTGGCTGCCCATTCAGAACCCACCTGGGAATAGTTCAAGGAGTTGTTCTTGGACAATCATTATCCACGCAGCTTCAGAGACCGCAAGGAGACTGAGTTTATGGCCTTAACTCAAGGAGGTAAGACTATCCTTGAGTACCAACAATAGTTTGAGAGCTTGTTCCATTTTGCCCCTAGGCATATGAGGACAGATGAAGAGAAGGCTGCGAGATTTCTAAAGGGCCTAAAGGCATCCATTGGGTCTGTACTTGAGGTCTTAGATTTGACCAACTATGGCCAGATTGTGTAGAAGGCCAAGACCATGGAGGATAAGCAGAAGGGAGAACAATCCCTCACACCTGGATTATGGAAGAGAACAAATCCATTTCCGGATATGAGCAACTCCTCCAAGACATACCATGGGTCGTACAATTCTGGGCCTACGTATAGGCAGCCCTATAGGCCATCTGGCTACCCTCCTAGACCAGCTGGTGGTTCGGGCTCCACATCATTTCACCCGAACACTAGTGCGGCACCTACAGTTTCAAGGCCGCCTCGACCTCCATCTTCAACGGGTCAAGTGCAGAGGGGCCCCGCCCCAGTTCCAACATCTCAGATCCATTGCTTTAACTGCCATTCCTATGGGCACTATGCTAAAGACTGTCGGGTCAGACCAGCTTTGCCCTCCAGTCAGCCCGCGACGTACCGACCTCCCTTAACTCGAGGAAATCAACCGCAGGGAAGGATGTATGCCCTATCAGCTGAGGAAGCTGAGGCCAGCACAGAAGTAGTAGCAGGTATGTTTTAAATTAAGAATTTCCTTATGTTAAATATTGATGACCTGCTGAAATTATATGCATTGTTACACTAGGTGTCCTATCCATATCGGGCATACCAGCCTATGTTTTATTCGATTCAGGAGCTACACATTCATTCGTATCTAAGAGATTTACTGAGAAACTTGGGATGCCACCCAGGATCCTAGATCATGGAATGATTGTTAGTATGCCTACTGGTAAAGTTACTCAGTTGAAGGAGGTGTATGGGTCGTTCCTAGTGGAAATTAGTGGGAATAACTTTGATGCACAACTCATTAAGTTCAATATGCAGAATTTTGATGTTATACTGGGCATGGATTGGTTGTCGGCTCATCGAGCTAATGTGATGTGTGCTGAAAAGCTGATTAGGGTAACAGATGACGAAGGAAGAGAATTGGTATACCAAGCAGATAAAATGAAACGGTCGAGAAAGATCCTCGTCTCTGCCCTTCAAGCAGTAAAATTGTTGGAAAATGGATGTCAGGGCTACTTAGCATCGGTACTTGATGTTGATGCAAGGATTACACCTCTAGAAGAGGTAAAGGTGGTTAAAGAGTTTCCCAACATCTTCCCAGATGATCTGATGCATTTACCACCTGATAGAGAGTTGGAGTTTGCCATAGACTTGGTTCCTGGAGCAGCTCCAGTATCTAAGGCTCCGTATAGGATGGCACCAGCTGAATTGAAGGAGTTGCAGATGCAGTTGCAGGAACTACTAAAAAAGGGGTTTATTCACCCAAGTGTTTCACCTTGGGGTGCCCCAGTGTTGTTTGTGAAGAAGAAAGATGGCAGCTTGTGTATGTGCATTGATTACCAGGAGTTGAATAAGTTAACCATTAAGAACCGGTATCCATTGCCACGCATTGATGATTTATTTGACCAACTACAGGGTGCAAGGGTATTTTCAAAGATAGACATTAGATTAGACTATTATCAGCTCAAGATACAGAGCAGCGACATCCCCAAGACAACATTTAGGACTCGGTATAGTCACTATGAGTTCCTAATGTTATCTTTTGGGTTAACCAATGCACCGGCAACATTCATGGATTTAATGAATCGAGTATTTCAGGATGTACTCGATAAATGGGTAATTATTTTTATTGATGACATCTTGATCTACTCCAAGACCAAAGAGGAGCACACTCAACACTTGAGAATGGTGTTACAGAGGTTGAGAGAACAACAGTTGTTTGCCAAATACAACAAATGTGAATTCTGGCTTGAGCAAGTTGGATTCCTGGGGCACGTAGTGTCTAAGACCGGAATCGAGGTGGCTCCTGATGAGGTGAAAGCAGTAGTAGAATGGGAAAGCCCTAAGAATGTCATGGAAATTAGAAGCTTCTTGGGTTTGGCTGGGTACTACCGGCGCTTCATTGAGAATTTTGCCCGAATCTCAGCCCCAATGACTAAGTTAACCAAAAAGGGTGTGAAATTCGACTGGGTAGAGGAATGTGAGAAGAGTTTTCAGGAGTTGAAGAAGAGGTTGGTGTCGGCCCTTGTGTTGACCATCCCTGAAGGCACAGGTGGAATGACAGTCTACACTGATGCTTCCAAAGTTGGGTTAGGTTGTGTTCTCATGCAATGTGGAAAGGTGGTAACGTATGCTTCCCGACAACTAAAGGTGTATGAGAAGAACTACCCCACTCATGACTTAGAACTAGCCGCAGTCATTTTTGCCCTTAAGATTTGGCGACATTATTTGTATGGGGAGAAGTGTGAGATATATAGTGATCATAAGAGCCTTAAGTACTTCTTCACCCAGAAGGATTTGAACATGAGGCAGAGCAGATGGCTTGAGCTCATAAAGGATTATGACTGCGACATTCAATATCATCTTGGCAAGCCAAATGTAGTGGCAGATGCGTTGAGTCGGAAGGCACAGACTGTATCACTCTCATACTTGGCGATCAGCCCACCACTCATACAAGAGGCGACGCTAATGGATGAAGCTCTTTTATATGAAGGAGCAACCTTGGAGCTTAAACATCAGGTAGAAGACCTCAAGTGGGTGACTACATCCTTGGCGACTCTACAAGTGCACCCGACTATTAGACAAGAGGTAATAATGAAACAACCTTTGGATCCTGAATTGCAGTGGATCAGAATTAAGGTTCAAGATCAAACAATGAACGACCCAGAGTTTGTTTTAGCCAGTGATGGGGCATTGATGTTTCGAGGCAGATTGTGTGTACCCGATGATTTGGATATACAAGACAAGATAGTGCGAGAAGCACATAGATCCGAGTACTCACTCCACCCAGGAAGTACCAAGATGTATAAAGACCTCAAACAAAATTACTGATGGCTAAGCATAAAAGTCACAATAGCTCTGTATGTAGTGACTTGTCTTACGTGCCAGAAAGTAAAAGCTGAGAGGCATCGACCTTATGGTACTCTTCAGCCACTCCCAGTACTAGAATGGAAATGGGATAGGATTACCATGGACTTTGACACCGGACTACCATGTACACCTAAGGGGATGGATGCGATATGGGTGATCGTTAATCGGCTTACTAAGACTGCTCATTTTATTCCTATCAAGACCAAGTTCTCTATGGCCAAATTAGCACAACTTTACATGGATAACATAGTGCGCTTGCATGGAGTGCCTGTGAGCATTGTATCAGATAGGGACCCAAGGTTCACTTCCAGGTTTTGGAAGAGCTTCCAACATGCCTTGGGATCATAATTGAATTTGTGTACTGCTTTCCACCCACAGACTGATGGTCAGTCGGAGCGAACCATACAGATATTAGAGGACATGCTCAGGGCATGTATAATGGAAATGTGTGGTAGTTGGGAAGAATATAAGCCCTTAATGGAGTTTTCCTAAAACAACAGTCACCAAGCTACAATTGGAATGGCTCCGTGTGAGGCATATGGCAGGAAGTGCAGAACCCCTCTGTATTGGGATGAGGTAGGCGAGCGTCGAATGTTAGGACCTAAAATGATATAGATAACTTGTGATAAGATCGATGTTATTCGGGAACGGATTAAAGCAGTTTAGTCTCGTCAAAAGAGCTATGCAGATACCCGCAGAAAAGACATTGAATTTTAGCCAGAAGAAAAGGTATTTCTCAAGATCTCTCCTATAAAAGGGTTGCAAAGATTTCACAGAAAGGGGAAGTTGAGCCCAAGATACATTGGCCCATTTGAGATCTTAGCCTGGGTTGGCTCAGTAGCCTACATGCTTGCTCTGCCACCTTCACTCGGGGATGTTCATAACGTATTTCATGTATCCATGCTTAAGCGATACGTTCATGATCCCTCTCATGTATTACCCGTGGAACCAAAATATCTAGCAGCTGACATGACCTATACAGAGCAGCTGACTGAAATTTTGGACCGAAAGGTGAAGACCCTTCGTAAACACTCCATTTCCTATGTAAAAGTGCGATGGGCTAATCATTCACTTGAAGAAGCATCGTGGGAGAAAGATGATGAAATCCAAGCCAAGTACCCTCATCTCTTTGAACAACCAGGTACGCCAATTTCAAGGAAGAAATTTTCAGAAGGGGGGGGTAAATGTAATACCCTACTTCTTAAACCCGGTCTGATTACACGGTTGACCCGGTTTAACCATGCAGGACCCGAACCGGAGAGAGTTAAAGCGGGTTCCTTATGGACTATGATGGCAAGGGTGACCTTAAACACCGGCTGGCCCGACAAGTCTGAGCCAGTGCCAGAAGAGACGGGTGTATCCAAGCCGTGTACATGCACCTATCATAAGGCCATGTACGGATAAAGCAGGTATGTAGCCATATATTAAGGCGCATACGTATATTACATCATATGCCAAGAGTGAGATTCATGCCGAGGGCCGAATTCTGTCAAAATCCCAAGTTTTGGCCCTCAGGTGGGCGGATAGGTGGGCGCATCCACCCACCTGAGTGACCCACCCATGTGAATACTTAGTTATTTTAAGAAGTATATATAGCATTTATTTCCCTTTTTCTTTTCTCATTTATGACACTCGTACGTTGGTGAGAAGAGTAAAGAGGAGAGAGAAAAGAAAAGGGAAGAAGAAGAGAAGAGAAGGAAGAGGAAAAAGAGATGGATTTCAGCGGTGTCGAGGCTTGATCTTCCCATTCTGACCCCAGAAGAATGATCTCCAACACTAGATCTACGTTTAGAGGTGAGCAAAGGCTAGGTTCCTTAAACCTTCACCATACCCAAGTAAAACCCTTGATTTGGGTAGGGTTTCTTGAGATCTTGTAAATCCCCTTTGAAATGATAAATCTAAGGTTTAATAGATGATCTATGTGTTGAGTTTGAATGATTTGAAGAAGTATTTACAAGGTTGGAGAAGCATTGTTGATTTGAAGTGATTTTGGGGTTTTGAAGGTGTTCTTGAGCAAAGAAGGTAAGATGGGTTCCCATTCCTTAAATCTAACCTAGATCTAGGTTAGAATCATCTTATGAGACCTTGAATGAGTGAAGAATGGGTTTGGAAAAGCCCCATTTGAATCCCCAAAGGTTGGAGGAAGTTTGGGAAGAAACAGCAGTTTCCCGCCAAGACCGATGGGCCAAACCGGTGGGCCACTTGGCCCGCCTGTGGGCACCCGCCTGAGAGGGCAGGAGCCTCGGGCCCAACTGACGGGCCCAACCGGTGGGTCGACCGACGGGCCACCCTACCCATCGATCTTAGAAGGGCCCTCAGGCCCAACCGGCAGGCTAGACTGGTGGGCCGACCTACCCACCGGTTCAGACCGGTGGGTTTGACTGGTGGGTCAGACAGGTGGGCTGTCCTACCCACCCGAGAGGCTCCGAATGTGATTTTTACGTCCGATTGGACCCAAATCGGACGTGTGACCTTCTTTTAGGATTCTAAAGATGATCTTGTCATTGGATCATGTTAATCTTGATCCCAAAGTGGCGAAATACTAACCCCGCTCACTCATGTTAGGTTCACCAAATCCTACGCTTCTCGCACCGGATCTCACCCGTACCGAGCGGGAATCCTTGTACACTTCAGGTAAGTAGGGAGAGGACGTTTGGCCTTGTTTTAAGGCATTGTTTGGCATTCATTTAATTGTATCTAGTCTAGTCATGCCATCATGAAAATGCTATGTAGATTAGTCATCCTCACATTGTTATGCATGGGTGTTGTGTTTATTTTCTAAATGTCGAGTGATGATATGCTTATGGAATGAATGTTGACATCATTGTGCATAATGCATTAATAGACTAGATGCCGTAGTCGGCTTGGAAACGAGTGCATTGGTGGCCCGTGGTATGGGACGTGGTGGCACTATGCAATCATACTATTGTCATATAGGAGCATGCGGTTTAGGATTTTCACCTTCCCGTGCTACGACCCTTCCCAACAGGGGTTAAGGTGTTGGGTTACCATTTGGGGGGAAGCAGTGGTCGTGGTTGTCGGGTCACTGTGGCGGTTAGACATTACACCCGGCTGGTCCTTAGGACAGTCGACAACCCCGGTGGTATATTCAAGATGGCCAATCGTACTGCTTTTAAATTGCTAGAGTCAGCACGTTTAAATTCTTTCATTTATTTTATGTTTAGAGCCGGTTGTCGGCATATTTTTACTTTTTTGAGTACTCACGGTGGGCCTTCTCTGACAGCCCTATGGGCGTATCGCGGGATGGAGTTCACGGCTCGTACCCAGAGTATACGCGCACTGTGGTTGTAGTAGCACTAAACCAAAGACTTAGTAATGTTGCTTAGGTGGATGTGATTAAAAATGTAATACATAGCATGTAGTGCATATGGTTGTGAATTGTTGTGTGGACTGTTGTGTGGTCCATCTTTCCACTTACTGAGCTAGTAAGCTCATCCCACGTGTGCACCTCTTTTAGATGATTTTTCAGGTCATCAACAAGATGAGCACGGGGCGGGTCCCACAGTTTAGTTCCGTGAAGAGGACTGGTGGGCCCTTGAGGAGTTAGTGCACGACACCGATTGCTCGTGCGAGAGTTGTGCTGTGGGACCGCAGTTCTGATACCGAGTTGAGCTCCACTTTTGACACTGAGCTGATCTCTACCTTGTGATGCCGAGCTGGGCTCAACCTTTGATACCGAGCTGAGCTCTAGGTTTTGATACCGAGCTGAGCTGTATACTCTGACTTTTGATGATTTCTTTTATGTACTTGATATGTGAATTGTACTCTTATTGTGTAAATAGCATGCCTTAGGGCCCACATGTATTTAACTATTGTATCACAATTTGGGTATCAAGTATTATGGGAATATTCACAAGTAAACTAAGTCTTCCGCTGAACTGATGAGCTCTTTCTTAGTTGTGTGTATACTGTGGTGGAATACTGTATCAGATGATCCTGGCAGGTTTGGGTTAACCGGTATTAACCCGGTCACTAGCCCGATTCTGTGTGAACGGGGTTTGACAAGTTGGCTATCCAATTTTGGGCCAGTATATGATGCACTTAAGGTGGAGTACTTTGATAGTTTCCACAAGTCAAGCAAGGTAAGGAGTGACCATAGAGGTGTGGATTGGGTCCCACACCCAATGGGTTGAAGGGCTCTGTGGTTTGGTTGCTGGTGGAGATAATTTAGGGTCATCAACAGTTTGTCCACCTGACCACCGATCAATCGGTGGGACCTGCCGGAGGGCTTGTCTGTAGAAAAATTTAACACTTTAACTTGTGGGACCCACACCTTTGCATATCAGTCTACCCTACTCACCTCATTACTAGGGGTCTATGTACTGATCATTTACCATCTTTCAAGTTTTTAGAAGGTGGGACCCACAAGGAGTTATAAGGGTTTAATTCAGCTAATTAAATTAAAGGGCAAAATCAAACAAGCCCTAAGGATTGGTTTGGGGTTAGGCTATATATAGGCTGAACCCATCCCTTTATCCCTTATTTCGGTCCTACAGAATTTGTGGGCAGAGAAGAAAGAAAGGAAGGAGAAGAAGAGGGAAGGAGAAGAAGGAAGGAAGAAGAAGAAGAAGAGGTGTTGGGAGATGTTGCTGCCCTAATGCAGCTGCTGGTCCTACTGGTGGCTGCTGCTGCTACCTCTATTATGTTGCTGCTAAGGGAACTCCAGGTTTGCTACCACTACTACTACTACTGCCACTGCTGCTAAAGGTTGGACAGCTACACAGGGAAGGCTGCTACTGCATCTGCATCACCTGAGCCCTAGGTTAGTGGCAGAATTGCTTTCCCAGATGTGTGTATGTCAGTAGCGGTTAGTAGTATGGGATTAGTAGTAAATGAAATTGAAAGTTGGGAATTAACCTTGAGGACATGATTCATCTCTCTACAGCTGAAACCCCAATTTTGGGATAAGAATTGGGACCCCATTGGCTGTCAATCTGTCCCAGTGAACCCTAAGTCAAGGGGATTTTATCAATTAAGTCTAATTAGTGGAAATTGGATGTGGGATAGAATCATACATGCCGAAATTCTGCTAAAAGAGTGGGCAGAATTTTAATTGACTCACCTGGGCAGGGGAATTTGGGAATTTGGATCCAATTGGCTTGAATTGGCCCTGTAACCAATGAATAAATCCAAATTGGAACTGGACATGGGTTCCAATAATTATAATTAATGCATCTAGTGGTAATTGGGCCATGAATTAAATGGGAAGGGAGCTATGTCTGCTCAATTGACAGAATTCCCACTTAATTCCTATAATACCCTTTTGGGACCAAATGAACTGCAACATGGTTTGGTGTAATTGGACTGTAAAAGGGTTGTTTGATACCCTACAGATGCCGAAACCATATAGGGATGATGTGAAGTGAGACCTAAGACCCGAGAAACCTGAATTTGCCTGACAGAATTCACCTGTAGTTTAGGGTAGAATTCAGATTCTGCAGGCCATCACCGGTGGGTGGCCGGCCACCGGCCAGTGGCCACAATTTGTCCATCCGATGGGGCTTATGGATAGTATCTTGAACCCCAATGCTGCTGTGTGGTCCCTGCCCTTTTTGGGGAATGTGTAACACACACTTGGCAGGGATTTGACTCACACAGGAAGGGGTATTTTTTGAAGGAATTGATAAGGAAGAAAAGTGTCTGAACATGCCCCAATTGTGCGAGAAATCCAGCCCAATCAGACTAAAGGCTGTGATGATCCACTAGCTACCTTAATTATGTCTGGTGGCCATTAATCTGTGACTTGCTCTTGTTAGATGGACAGTGGGCCCATGATTGTGTGGGTTGGGTTAGTAATCTACACTTGAGTTATGTAACCAGTGGAGTAGTTAGGTCAATAGGTGGGAGAGATACTGATCTAGGGTTAGTACCTCTGCTCAATAGCAGGTTTGGATTATGGTGAGGGAATTCATCAGAATTTGGGAAGTTGTCTGTCCTTGGACAGTAAATAATGAAGCTAACCTTATATATTAAATTGATAAAATTAGAAACCAAAGATACTCGACGAGGATACACGATGACGGAAATTCATCGAAAATGCATCAGATTTGGGTATCAAGGTGAGTGGATGCTTGATTTATTTTACGAAGTGTTTCTATATTTTGATTATGTATGCCCATGTCTAATGCCGTGTTATCTCTGTTTTGAATTTATATTATATAAAATTATAAATTACACATGTGGCATGGATTTACCACGATTATGGTGACCGAGGTTTTGTGGATGTGATTAGTGATGTAGTCAGTTGGTAGTAGTTATAACATTGATGGTCTGTGGTACCGCGTGGCCGAGGGGGTGGATTTTGGTACTATGGCTTAGAGGTCAGTGTTATATTTATGGTCACAATTGGATGTTTGGATGCTATGGAGTGCTATGGATGCATGTAGATTGCTTTTGGTTAGATCACATCCTAGTGCTATAACTCCTTCCAAATAAGAGGGTGAGGTATTGGTTAATCCCACTCGATGGTAGGTCTTGGGGGCCTACTACGCCTGGGTACGATGTATTGTATCCATAGAGGGCATAGCATGGTACGATGTACTATACACATGATTGTCGCACAACATTAGTGATCGATGTGTTAGATTCTGGGACCATGACTGTTAGGGGTTACTATTTAGGGGTTGGTTGGGGGCCGGGGTTCTTTCCAGGACTGGCTGACTCCTGCTTGCAACTATCTTGTATTTCTGGAGCTCGACGTACTAGGGAGGGGATACCATTTACGTTGCTTATAGCACTTATTCCTCTCTTCTTGGCAATGAATTATTTATTCATCCAAAAAATAAATAATTAGAAATGGAATTATTATAAATGAAAATGGATTATGTGGCTGTGCATTTGTGGCGTCATATTGTGATATTTATTGTGACCATGCATTTGGCATCTTGTTTGGATGTGTGTGCTTGCCTGCTCACCCCTTACTGGGCTTGTGAATCTCACACCTCATTGATTTACGTTTTTAGATGGTGGAAATGGAGCTTAAGCGAATGGGTGTTCATCGATGGTTGTGAGGCCGTGTCTACGAGACATCATAGAAAGGACTGTGATTCTCTTTTTATTATGTGATCTATATTTAGATTTTCTATAAGATGTATTTATGCAACTGTGGGTTGAATTCCAATTTGAGCCTATAAATATATTCTTACCACTTTGATTTGATCACCACGGGTAATATTAAAATACGAATTTTTATTTGCATACTTCGATTTTAATAGATGATCTTGTGGTATTGTGAGTTCATAAATAGTTTATGTGATCCTGGTGGAGGTAGCTGACTAGGTTGAGAATCCAATGATGCATACTTTGGCCTATATTTGAGGTAGGGTGTGATAGATTCTGGAGGAGGAAGAAGAGTAATACGGTTGTTGGGAAAAGTGTATTAATTTAAAAAAAAAAGTGTTAAAAAAAAAAAAAACTTAAAATTGAATTACCCTTTTAATCTCAAAAGCACCCACAAGATGACAAAATAACAAGGGCATAGTAAGTTAGGTTACAACATATTTGTAATCATGTCAATTACATTTAGATGGGGTTCAAGTTTGGCCTTGACGACTCGAACCCGCCCTTGGCCTGCCCTGATATCGAACAAGTATCAACCAAAAAATTTTGGCCTTAAGGGCCGGCCCGACCTTAAAATTTTTGACCCTGAGTCAGGGTTAAGGCTGGTAAGGGTTGATGTTTTTGGCCCGCCCAGCCCCCCAGTACCCAACCCTTGATTTTTTTACCTTGACTTCTTGGCCTGACCCGGCCCTGATTTTTGCCCTTGATGTTGACCCTGATATTAACCTAATTTTAGATATTGCTTGACATTGAGTCATTGACACCTCAAAACCCCTAATATATCTTCTCACTGATCTCTCTTGTTTTTTTTTTACAAAAAAAAAATAAATAAATAAAGTTATACCTGGCCCTTGATGGCAAACTAGGGTCAGGGTCAATCAGGGTCATCCCGGCCTGACCCTGAAAAATCAGGACCAATCAGGACAAGTAAGGGTTGGGCTAAACCCTGAAGGGCTGGGCCTGGGTTAAAGTTTTGCAGCCCTGAGTCAGGGTTAAGGGCGGGTTTGGGACTAGTAAAGGGGACTTAGTGTTGGACTACGGTTTTAAGAAACCCAACCCAACCCTGTTGCACCCCTACATTTAGATATACCCTTAAATAAAATCCATTATTATATTTTTAATTTATATGTGTTTACAAAAAAAAAATAATAATAATAATAAAACCATTACATGAAGGTTAAATGACCGAACCGATCCACAACCCATTTTGGCAGGCTAATATGGTTTATATTAGCACTAGGCTACATTAGAACTTTGCTTAATAAGTGCATCATATTTTATTAAGGGACCATCGCATGATAGCTTAAGGTGTATTTTAAACAAAATAAGGAGGTCAGTCAAAGAAGCACGATAGCTGAAGGTGCACAATAGGAAAAACCTTCCCTTACTGGTTTTTGAAATGGCTATATATAAAGAAAATAACCACTAAAATCGTTTTATTTAGCACACAAATCAAAGTTCAAAACCATTACAATAGAAAACCATAAAATGTCATATGCCATATAATAATGATTATGATTATTAGTTTTTGGTTGAATAAGACAACAGAAAATGACAATAAAAAACCAGCACCAGCAGCAACCACACGACAATAAAAAAAATGTAGCCCATCTCCATGATAGACTCTAATACCATTGCAAGCGGAAACGCATAAAATACAACATGAAGATCTGACAAGCATGCAATACAAATAATACAGAGACAAGTTTATGCAACCTAGATATGTCCGAACAAGCCAATCCCTTCTTGAACGCTCCCACACATAACACGATTAATGTCAGTCTTGTCTACCCTCTTTTCTACTCACAACTTTAGGTTTTCTTGTCATACACTTAATGGACCAGGTCCAATTATTTGTAAAGTAAGGGTAGGGTCCAACCCTACAAAAGGAAATTAAAGCTCATTTTCCATTAAACAAAAAAAATGTTAGGTCCACACTTATGCAATATCTACGTACCAAATAAGGTGTGTCAAGTAAGATCCAAAATTCCAATAATCTAATGTGTGATCACTTTCCACTATTGGACTTGATGGCTCACTCCACCAAAAGTCAACACTACCAGATCAATTTTAGGAAACCAAATCAGTGACAATGCTAGCCCACCCAGGATGAAAATCTAACAAATGAGACTTCTAATGATGAAGTGTTATAGCTAATATTTTTGCCATCTAAAGAAGCTCATGATGCCGTGTATAATCACAATTCAAAGATGGCCAAATTATTCCACCTTGATGAGGGAAAAAAAAGCAATTCTTAACTTCCTCATATGTTGGAACCCAAAGCTTGGTAACATGCGATTCAACTTCCAACAAAGTTTTCCTTAACAAGAAAAAAAGGAGGGGAGTGGGGGTGGGGAAGCTAACTGATCTTGTTCCCTACGCCCTCTCATAGGGTTCAGTGAAATGACCCCTTGCTCTCTAGTGGATACCCATGTGTGCTCCCCCATTGGAGGGCATAGGTAACATGACCAATTAGAATTCTTTATCCTCCCCACCTCAAAA
>NC_056560.1:37252281-37298824 GCF_013358625.1 Macadamia integrifolia | reverse complement strand
AAAAAAAGAAAAGAAAAGAAAAATGAAAAATTCACCTTGTCGTATTCCATGCACAAGGTTCAAGTTAGCCTTACCCAAGACTTTGTTTTCTTCTTACACCATGGAAGCAATCCATGAACTTAAAGGGTGACCCCTGGTTGTAATCAAGGGGAAGGAAATGAGGATAATAGAAGGCAATGCTCTCGGGAAAGAACCAAAGAAAGGTAAGAATTGTGTATTACAGACGATAGTCACCAATCTAAGTAAGGAAAATCAATGAAAAAATAAGAAGAAGGAAAAAGACACCTTACATTGATGCCATTGAGAATAAAACTTTTAAGAGTGGGAAAAAGAAGAATTTAGATGAAAATATAGTGGGGCAACTACTATCATTCCTCTACACTCACTACCCTATATTTACTCAAAGTCTCTTACCTTGAATTTCTTTTCTGATTCCCATAAAAAAGCAAATCACTCTCCCTTCTCCCCTGCTATTTTAAAATCACCCACCTCTATGTTGTGCACACGTGCGCACACACACACACAGTATTTCCCCCCTCTTTTCCAATTTTTTCTTTGCTCATCTTTAACATTCGAGGTATAGATCCACTTCTATTGGTTGGAATCATCCTTCATGTTATGTTTTGGTGTGAGATCGGGGCTACAGAGGCGGAGCAGTGGAGGAGGTTAGAAAATTCAAGAAAATTAATCTGAGGTTTAACCTATTTCAATGAGATTAGGTCCTCATAAAGATATTGACCATTGCTAATGAAAGAGCGAGCGAGATCTGGAACTTATGATTTGTTGGAAGAGGTAAAAAAAATACATTCCGGTTTTGGAAGGAGATGTTTAAAAAATTGGCAAAAGGTCCGTAAAATATTTACTGACCACAATAAAAATATATAAATAACGATTTCCTTGATTTAACAAAATACAAAGACCAGAAAGACCAGGAAAAAAGTTAGAGAGAGCAAACACGATGGGAGGAACAACAAAAGTTTTTTGTTATTCTAGTGATCAGTTTCTCATTAATAATTTCTAAATATTGAACGTCCAATGAGTGCATTATCAGATGCAGAAGCATGGAATTTCAAAGTAAAAGAACATATATTAAAATTAATGGGTCCAAAATCTGAAATATAAACAGAACCCAGCAAGATGGAAGCTCAAAAAGAAACACAGGCATGACAAGAAACACCATTCAACATCTTTTTATACATTGTGTATTGACATTTTATCATTGGTACAGATTCAAGACGGAGATGATTCCGCACCATCATGAAGTGCACAGCAAACAGTTGCCTTGTGATGCCCTTGGTACACTCTTATGGCTTCCCCAGTTGCCATAGTCCAAAGTCTTGCTGTTGTATCAGAGGATGCTGCATGAGTAGGGAAAATTTGAGACAACATATAGGATGCTGGAGTTCCGAAACCACAACGAATATAATCAGATGATATTTGGCCAGACTTTGCAAAGCTCAACAGGAAGCTCGGCCAATAACTAAATTGGGTACATTATGTCAACTATTGGCCATCATTTATGAAGTAAATGAAATCAACCATAGTTGCACAGCAAATGGATGCTTTGTTATGACCTTGGTACACTAATGCCTTCCCCCAGATGCTACAAAAAGGAGGGGAGGGGTAATCGAGACAAAACAAGATGCTGAGGCTTAAAGGCTCACAATTGGTTAGTCACAGATGGACTTGGGGAAAGCTCAAATTTAAGCTGACCAGAGTCCTATTTTGGTAGAACATCCCCTCTACCAGCTTGGACATACGAACAACATACTTCAGCATTGCTTTTAAACTATCAAGAAAAATTCCTATCCACGCATGTAAAACTCCAAAAAAAAAACTCAATTTACAAATTAGATGGTTAGAATAATCTAATTAGCAGATTTTTGGCTTCGGCTATCTAATAGATGGGTTACCAAAGCTGGTTTGAGGGGGGAGGCCAGAAATTACCAAAACTTGGAAATACTTATCACTATTTCCCCATTTGCATTCTTTGCTTATATCCCTCACATGGTTTTGTTTCACTTCAATCCTCCACCACAAGAAACAAGTAAATGTAACTGAAAGAGAGCAGAACTCCAAGGAATTGTACTCTAAACAGTGCAATTTCAAAGGATTTAGGGGAATGACACGAGTGTTTAACAAATTTAACATCTTTGAAAGTAACAGAAAAAAAAGGGTTTTAATTGAGATGTCAAATACTGCTGGGGATATAAGTGATGTGAGAAACAAGGACCACAATATTAAATCAGAGAGCTACCCAAAATAACTAATAAATTGAAGCTAGTGCACGGTACCTGTTATTAAATAGGCACCATCTACAGAGAACACACAGTCCCAAACCCAGCGCTGATGTCCTGCGAATACAAAATGAGAAATACCAAATAATAACAAGGTTAGTATAGCATATAATGATTTTTCGAGTAATAGAACAGTGGTTATTCAGAGAGATATAGAGCATTTCAGATCCAAGAAATACCAATTAGAGTTTTCTCTAAGGTGAAACCATCAACGTTCCATATCTTGACAGTGTGGTCAGATGATGCAGTGGCCAGATATCTAGAAGAAACAATTCCAGTGGAAATAGATTTAAGATTGACTTCAACAATAATCCTAAAAGTCTCCATTCACGCAAGAAAAAGAAAGAACAAAAACAGTCAGAAATTATACCTGTGGGGTTCACAGAACTCGGGTGAAAGTAAACACTTCAGGATATAGCCATTGTGTGCTTGCAACTTATGAAGTGGTTCAAAGTTAGTCATCGTCTGAAAAACATCAAATTATGCAATTTGGTGACAAAAAACAAAGTTAGTACCCAAGAGTTGATTTAGGCCTAAGTAGTAACATCAGGTATATTTGTCAGCATTAGGTATGAATTTCTACTGTAACTTAAAAAAAAAGGATAACAGCATCTTATTTAATAGTTTTAGAACAAAAGGGGAGTGGCAAATTGAAACAGGAACAAACCCTATGGGAGATTTGAGTCAACAGAAATTAAGGTCTACAGTCTACTAGTAAACAACAACCAGCCAATACTAGAAAAAACCAGTGCCTGAATGATGACCATGCAAACTCTCACTTCAGTAGGTTGAACTGCCAAAACTATTAGAAAAATAGAGTAATGATGCCATCTGTCACCTGAACAATCATATTTGACAAGCTGACCTAAGACCAACAATGTAAGGTTAAATTTTCTTGGAAAATCGTGTCAAACAAATAGTTCAAAAACTTGCCGAAATCTCAGCGAAATTTCATTAATTTTGTGTGGGGCGAAACAAAACAATAGGTGAACCCAGAAACAACACCAACAACAAAACAACAATAAACACAGCCTTTTCCCAACTTAATGGGGTCGGCTACAAGGATCTGTGAGTAGGGGAAAACTGAGGTCCAAACAGAATAGGAGAAAAGAATAAAAGAAGAAAAGAAAATAAGAAATGATAAAAGAGAAATAAAAAAAAAGAGATGAAAGTAAGAGGAACAAGGCACAGCCCAGCAAGTCAGTGGAAACTCAGCTAAATGGGGTTTCCAGGAAGCTAATCTAATCCTATGCTGCTGGGCTGCAATATTTCCTCTCACTTGCCCTTGCCTACTTATCACCTCATACGGGCGTCGACACGGCTCGTCACTTACGGGGAACGCCCTAGAAAAATAAGGACGAAAAGACATGATACCAAGAAAAACAATATCAGAAAACAAATAGATCCATGCAAAGGGGGTTTGCTGAACATATTAAAGTGCCGGCTGCCTACTTGACGCACCATTACACGAAAATAGAAATATAGTAAGTAAGAATATACAAAAGTGTAGAAAGGAAAGGACACTTGATGCATTAAAAGACACTCTCAAGACATAATATATGCACAAACAACGGATAACATGGCATAACCAAAATGGCCTAACTACTTCAAGACTCCTTGCATGTGCTCAAGATATAACCAGATACAATAAGTGAAGTGCAAAGGAAGTGGTTACCAAAGGATCCCCACCAGTCTGGGTTCAAAAATCTTACCCCGGAAATAACACAATACAACAACAACAAAAAACATAACCTTATCCCAACTAAATGGGATCGGCTACATGGATCCGATATGAAAAAGAGAATCAAGAAGCAATGAAATAAGGAAAAATAAGTGAAAAGGAACTAAGAGAAGCAAATAAGGTAAAAATCCAATATGCATCACCAGAACATCCCTTACACAGGGTCTGCTACCCGGATCCTTGTCCTCCACAAAACTCTATCCATGGCCATACTAGAATCAAGCCACACCATATGCATGTATTTTCTCACCACTTCATTAATAGTCATTTTAGGCTTACCCCTCCCTCTTTTGGCTCCCTCCAAATGAATCCACTCAATCTTCCTTAGTGAAGCCTCTATAGGTCTCCGTTGCACATGGCCATACCACCTCAACCGGTTCTCGCGGAGCTTGTCCAGGATTGGTGCAACCCCCAACTCATTTCTTATATAATCATTCCTTACTCTATCTCTCTTGGTCTTACCGCATAGTCCTCTTAGCATTCTCATCTCCGCTACACTCAATTTGGTCAAATCACTCTTCTTAACTGCCCAACTCTCTGCTCCATACGTCATAGTTGGTCGTACCACTGTCTTGTAGAACTTTGTCTTAAGTTTAATAGGCATTCTTTTGTCACATTGTACTCCTGACGCACCTCTCGATTTCATCCATCCCACTTTTATTCTGTGGGCAACATCATCATCTATATCCCCCTCTTTGTTAAAGATGGACCCCAGATATTTAAAACTCACTCTGGGGTAGCTCTCGTTCCCCAAGTTTCACCACTCCGTCCCCTCCTCTAGTCTGACTGAAGGGGCACATCATATACTCTGCCTTCGTTCTGCTTATCTTAAAACCTCTTGATTCCAAGTTTGATTTCCATAGCTCCACTTTAGTATTAATTCCTTCCACCGTTTCGTCTATCAGAACAATATCATCTGCAAATAGCATACACCATGGAATCGGGTTTTGTAAGTGCTTGATTATGTCATCTATTATGAGCGCAGACAAATAAGGACTCAGGGCCGATCCTTGGTGTAGCCCAATAGTAATCGGGAATTCGCAACTTTTACCCTCTATCGTCTTGACACTCGTCACCACTCCCTCACACATATCCTTGATTATATCAACATAGTTATTCCCACCCCTTATCTTCTCTAGGACATCCCAAATGAGCTCCCTTGGTAATCCGTCATAGGCTTTCTCTAAGTCAATGAAGACATGTGTAAGTCCTTTTTGTGGGCTCTAAAAACTTCTACAAGTCTCTTTAGCAAGTAAATAGCCTCTATCGTGGATCTCCCTGGCATAAAACCAAATTGGTTCTCCGTTATCTTAGTTTCCTTCCTTAGTCAAGCTTCAATAACCTTCTCCCAAAGTTTCATGGCATGACTCATAAGTTTTATACCTCTATAGTTATTACAGTTCTGAATATCTCCTTTGTTCTTAAAAATCGGGACTACATTGCTTTTCCTCCACCCATCTGGCATAGTCTTAGTGTACAAAATCTCGTTAAATAGTTTTGTTAGCCAAGACACCCCTTGTCCTCCAAGGCTCTTCCACACTTCAATTGGGATCTCATCTGGTCCCGATGTTCTACCTACCTTCATCTTTCGTAGGGCTTATATAACCTCAATTTCTCCAACCCGAAAATAACACAATTTCAGTCAAAATTTCCGTGTTTACCCGAAATTTCACCTTCAAGTCAAAATTAGGTGACCTCATTGTCGACCTAATTTGGGGTTTGATCCAATTATTATATCTTCTATTATTAATGGTCTTATACTATGAACCTAGCCCCATCACCAAGGGGCCACTTTCCTCACATGGTCATCTAAAAATCCAACTAGTAGCTTCCCCCGCCATAGCTTTACCATTTGGCGGGCTTTAATAGTCTTCTCACCCACTCCTACCTCATCTACAGACACATCCAAGTTCCTCCCATTTGTTGTCTATGTTGGAATGGCATTGAAGATGTTGATCATTTGTTCTTCTTGCCCATTCTCCTCCATCATCTAGAAAAAAATCATCAGTCGTTATTGGCCCTCTAGTAGGAGAGTCCTCCCTTTCAGTAGAGAATGGATCTGGGTTGATATGACATTTTGGGGCCCACCATATGTGACATTGTTAGAAAACTTGCTTTTTGTGCCACCATTAACCACCTCTGGATGGAGCGGAATCTTCGCAGATGGATGTCCAACTCTAGCTCATATGACCAGATTTGGAATGCCATCTACATTGATGTTAGCACCAAGCTCGCCTACCTCCCCCACCGTTCAATTAGAGATTCCCCAATAACTGGCTCAATGTTGTCTCCTGGGGACTTCCTCTTTCGACCATCTCTTCTCCCTCCCCCCCATGACGGCTTGTATCCCATAGTAGTGTTTCTCATCTGACAGGGCTTGCCCTTTTGTTAGTCTCTTTGTGAGGCTCCCTCCCCCCTTTTTGTATATTCTTCTCCTTTTAATATATTTTATTCATCCAGAAAAAAAAAATCCAACTAGTCCTCAAATGGCACTACATGTTGACTTATACCAAGAGAGTTGGCCAATGATAATCCCTCATCTACCTAAGAAAGTGAGATGGTAGTGATTAAGTTGACCATTTCTTTCTTTCTATTTTGTTCCTTTGTCAAGATAGTTTGGCTCTATATTTTCTAGCTTTTGTCAAGTAATCACTGCAATCCTAAGGATGCCAAGGAATATATGTTATACCCCGGGTATTTAAAAAATACCTAGGTTTAGGAATTTGCACCGTGTGCAGGAGAACCTTTAATAATATCCTTGCTTACAAAAGTAAGGTGAAGCTTAAGAGGATACCTAGTGATAATGGGTGGTTACTAGGTGCTACAAGATTTGAGAGGTCGTGAGTACCAAAGATAAACTTATATTATATTATATTTCAGTTGGGTATGTTATAGATTTAATAGTATTATATTAAGAATGCTTAGCATGTGTGATTGTGCATGTTATCATATATTAATTTGTTAAAGTGTATGCTTGTATATATATGTATGCATTATACTTGTTCAAAATGACGAATATTATAGCAATTTCCTTATTTATTTGTCATAAGCTTTTATCTCATTATAATGGGCTTAGTGGCCCAATGGTCGTGTAATTGACTTGCACCGGGGAGGCCTTGAGTTCAAGTCCTTTTGTTTGCAAAATAAGGGAGTTTTCTTATATTTTAGCCTATATAGCATATGGTTGTAAATTTATAAACCATGCAAAAGGGAAGGAAGACTCAAGCTTAGTCTAAACACATTCTCTAATTTTATTGTGCAGAGAAAGAGGAGCGAGAGAGTTAAACAAAGAAAGGGGAAAACCTATGCTCACACTTGAGCTCTTAGGAAATTGAAGTGTTCATCTACAATCTTTGGAAGAACTAAGTTGGAAGAGGAGATTTCTTCTCTGATTCAAGGATCAAGCATTAGAAGAGAGGATTCACATCTTTGCATTTTAGTTTCAGAAAATTGGAGTTATGTGCTTGCACGCATGAAGTCTTGAAGGAAGGAGGAGAGATTTAGTCAAGAAATTACAAATCCAGTGTTATGTAAGAAACTTTATTTCATTTTTACATTTTTGAGTTCAGATTTATTTGGCTTCCAAGTGGGAGAGTGTGGGTTTGGTAAGAAACCCAAGAGTGGGAATTTTACAATCATGATGCATGTTGGTACAACTATGTTAGATGGGTGAGATATGTAGTTTATTTGTTTAGATTTCATGTAGAGAGGCCATGCATGTGTTGGAGTTGAAGATTTGAACTCAAAAACCAAAAAATTGAGCTCAAAATCCAATTATGGGCATGAACTGGTGAGCCACTTAAATCTGCCAGCTCGTCGCTTGTCTACCAGCTTGGGAACAGGCGGTTCGGCTCTGTTAGACAGACAGACCACATGAAAATTGTTATAACTTTCTCATCCGGACCCGGATTGAGGTTATTCTTCTTGTGTTGGATTCACGACTCGATAATCTACATTTTATATGAAGAAACTGTCTCCTAAAACTGTCAATAAATATGACCAAAATTCCCTAGAACATGACCCTACTGTAAGAGTAATGGTGTGTTCACCCCATGGTCCGTTATTGAGAATTTATTATGTATTCTACCAGGGGATGATTGACGAGTATTGAGTGGTTATCATGATGACATTTTACCATAAGAATCGAGGTGTGTGGGATTTACTTGAGTTAATTCCCCATTTGGATGTTATGATATATATCCGTGTAGCCGACCCCATTAACTTGGGATAAGGCTTTGTTTGTTGTTGTTGTGGATTTTATAATGTATGTGTGATTGTTATTAAAGAATGACTTTACTGTATGCGGTGAGATAATGGAAAAATTGAGATTTATAGTGTTATGTTTACTTGAATGGAATTATAATGTACTGTGATAATTGTGTGTGGTGAATCACTTAGCGGGGGAAGGTGTGGGTGTGCAGATTTGTGGAACCTCACTTAGCTGGGGAGGGAGTGAGTGTAATTGGTACGTTATGAGTTATGGCACACTTCACTTAGTAGGGGGAGGAGTGAGGGTACGGTGGACACCCTCACTTAGTGAGGGAAGGAGTGGGACTTCACATGGTGGCCATTCCACTGCAGGTGGTTATGGCATTGAAATGAAGTGGTAGTGTATGTATGATGAGAAATGTGTATGGTGTGAAGTGAGAAGTGCGTGTGAACCCGATGACCTGAGAATAAGTTTTTATATGTGCATAGACTTGTATTGAGAGTCGGATTTTTATGTGTTTTGGGTTGAAAAATTTAGAGAGTCGGATTTTTATGTGTTTTGGGTTGAAAAATTTTAAAGTATATTCTACTCATTGGGCTGTTGTAGCTCACCCCATTGTGGGATCTCTTTTTCAAAGACCTTATTCTAGATTGGTGGAGGGCCTGCTAGGTGAAGCATGGACCAGATCAGAGGAGATATTTTCTGATGTATGATTATTGTATTTGCTTTCAATGAGTTATGTATATAGGGAGAGTAACAGGGGATTTGGGGCTTTTATGTAACTTATCCTTTCCCACAAAGCCAATAAAGCCCCCGGCCCGGACGACTTCAGTAAGGGATTCTTCTCCTCCAGCTGGAACATCATTCACAATGAACTCATTCTTACAGTCCAGAGTTTTTTCTTCAACCCCAACCAGATCAGTGGAATCAACAATACCTTTCTCCGCCTCATCCCCAAAAAAGAAGGTGTGGCTTCCATGATTTCAGACCCATTTCTCTCTATAATCTTCTCTACAAGTTCTTTGCCAAAATCCTCGCCAATAAGATTCAGAAAGTCATTGACTCTCTCGTGAGCCCTAATCAATCCCCCTTTATTGCAAGAAGGACCATTGCGGATATTATCATCCATTGCCATGAGATTGTCTGCGGTTTTGACCATAAATCCCACTCTTCTGCTGCCCTCCTCAAGATTGACATTCACAAGGCGTTCGACATGTTAAGCTGGGACTTTATCTCCAAAGTTCTGCTCCATATGTCCTTCCCTACCTCCTTTGTCCATTGGGTACACTCTTGTATCTCCTCCCCCCCAATTCTCTGTCTTGGTTAATGGAAGCCCTGCAGGCTACTTCCCCTCTGGTCGTGGCATCTGGCAAAGATGCCCCCTTTCTCCTTTTCTCTTCTCCCTGTCCTTGGAAGTTCTGTCTCGTTCCATTCAACCTGCTACCGACCTCTATCTCATATCCCCTATTCCAAAATGCAAATCCCTCCTCTCTCATCTGGCTTTTACCAATGACATCATGATCTTCTCCCAGGCCGACCCCCTTTCCATCTCCATTATCATGTCTTCCCTTCATTCCTTTGAAACTCTCTCGAGTCTCAGTATCAACCTCCTCAAATCAAGTCTTTTCCTCTCTGGTATTTCTTCCGAGTCTCAAGCCCTTCTCCTCGAGATCACGGGATTCTCCTTAGGCTCCTTGCCTATCAAATACCTGGGTCTCCCTCTAATCTGCTCTAGGATTTCTTCCCACCTTTGCTCCCCAATGCTTGACCTTGTGAGAAATAGGCTTCAGCTTTAGAAAGGCAAGCTCCTCTCCTATGCCCGCCGTCTCACCCTCATTAGATTGGTTCTCCAAACCGTGTACCTCTAATGGTTTGGCATTTTTGTCCTCCCTGCCTCCATGATCAAGTCCATTGAAAGAATTTTCTGCTCCTTCCTCTGGAAGGGCTCTGATTCCTCTAAGTTTCTCCGGCTCCTCTGTTGGGATAAGGGCTGAAGGAGATTTGGGGCTAGAAGAATCAAGAGGTTAACTCTGTGGGCGTCCTCAAGCTCATCTGGAAATTTGTGTCTAAGAAAAAAAGTGACTGGGTCAATTGGATTCATTCCTACCCGGCTAAGCACAACTCTCTCTGGATGGCTCCTTCCCCTCCTGATGCTTCTTGGATCTGGAGAAAAATTATCAGCTTCAGACCCATTGCTCTCAATGCCATCTCCTTCACTATTGGCAATGGCCAGTCCACCTCCCTTTGGATGGACCCCCAGCACCCTTCAGCATCCTTTCCTACCTGATCACTCCCAGGACTATCTATTCATCTTGTCTCCCCAAATCTGCTTTGGTCTCCTTTATATTATCTCCCTTAGGCTGGTCTCCCCTACCTCCCCCCCTTTGGCTGACCTTTGGTCCTCCCTCCCACCGCTCCCCCTGGGCATAGAGGAAGGGAAGATAAATGCACTTGGTTGCCCTCTTCAAATGGGATTTTCTCCTCCGCTTCTGCTTAGTCCTTCGTCAGATCCTCTGGTCCTGTGGTTCCTTCACGCAATCTTGCCTGGTTCAAGGGCCATATCCCTCACCATAGCTTCACTGTCTGGCAATGCCACTCAACTACCTCCCTACACAATCCTTCCTCATTTACCGCCACATCCCCACCAACCCCTCCTGCTGCCTCCGTCCCCAGGGTTCTGAGGACATTTCTCATCTTTTCTTCTCCTACCCCCTCTCTTCCTCTGTCTGGAGCAAGGATTAAAGTATCAGTCGCCGTATCGGTCGGTCAAAATTAAGATACGTATAGGAGGGTACCGTATCGTATCGGAGATACGCTAAGATACGCTAAAGATATGCACATAAATGGATAGGGAACACATTTTTATACACTTTGGCATAAAAAACAGTTAAAAAAAGCTATATATAACATGTAGAATGCATAAATACTTAAGTAGAGGGTATCATATTGATAGACAAATATATTGAGTTGAAAATGTTCAAAATGATGAGGTTTCTTACAGTTTTTTCTTTCCTCATTGCCATTGCCATTGTGATGAATGCCATGAAGAGTGTCGTGGTGGCTCAAATCCTTAGCTAGAACCTTCTTCTTTAATAGGAGCAACTAAGATGATGTTCTGCACTTGTCGAATATAGGCATAATATTTACCCCAATCGAAATATTTATGGTAGTGGGTCTCCCATTCATTGTAGAATCTTCTGTACTGCTCAGGAGTGGCCAATGTTGGTCTTACATAAGCCCCATATCCATAGCCTGAAGAAGCACCTAAAGATACATCGTGTCCATGTCCGGATAAGGAACCAGTGTGATCTGAACTTCTGTACTGCTATGGATTGGCAAATGATTGTCCTGTATAAGTTCCATATCCATAGCCTGAAGATGAATTTGAAGATACATGGTGTCCATGTCCGAATGAGGAACCAACGAGATCTGAACAAATGCTCATTGACTCCATCCTACTCATCAATGCATCAGTAGCACTCGGATTGTGGGATCGCCTATCCCTCCGACTATAAGACTTTGGTTGTGTGCGAGCACCATGATGACTATCTTGGGTTGCATGTGTAAATGCAGCCTCCTCTGTGAAATGTACTGGTACATAAGTTTGGCCACCACCACCACCACCATCGTCATCGTCATCATCATCATTACCATCATCATCATCATCATCATCAGCACCAGCACCATCCTTGTCTTGATCATCATCATCACTATCTGGTTGAGTTACACTATATGTAGCACTTGATCTCATCCTAATATCGCTATCATTGGAGCTATCATCATCTTCTTCCATAGTTGATGGTGCTTGGGTTTCATCAACAATATTTTTAAAATCTTCATTTATATCTCTAATGAGGTCTTCTATAATGGGATCAGGTGTGGTTTCTCGTCGATCTTCAGATAATTTGTCCAACACTAAAACATTTTCAGTCTCCTCAATCCATCCCCTAACTGGATCTTCCTCGTCAAGTATGTGGGTGATGTCAATTGCGTTAACATCAATATCATCCCCTGATTTCTCTAATTCTAAATATTTTATCTTCAATTTCATGTTGTAGTGCACATACACTAGCTTCTCCAGCTTCTCATAGCTCAGACGATTCCGAGGCTTGGTGTATATCAATCCGAACGTACTCCAGTTACGTTCACAGCCACTTGAGGATGTCGTGCATGATAATATTTTCATTGCGATTGGCCTCAAGTTTGGAGTGCTCCATCCATAGTTCATCCACCAATCAGTTGTACAAAGATAATTGCAACATTAGGAGTTTGAAATAATTTTCAAATACAAGGATAGCTGACTAAGCCTAAATTACCAGGGCGTTGTGTTCCTCTAGCACGGATAGCTAAATGATCAGCAAACCTATAAGTGGCCTCCCGGAAGTACATCTGTGATACCCTACTTTTTAAACCCGGTCTAATTACACGGTTGACCCGGTTTGACCATGCAAGACCTGAATCGGAGAGGGTTAAGGCAGGTTCCCTGTGGACTATGATGGCAAGGGTGACTTTGAACACCGGTTGGCCAGATAAGTCCAAGTCAGTGCCAAAGGAGACGGGTGTACCCAAGCCGTGTACATGCACATATTATAAGGCCATGTACGGATAAAGCTGGTATGTAGCCGTATCCTAAAGCGCATACGTATAATACATCTTGTGCCGAGAGTGAGATTCATGCCGAGAGTCGAATTCCACCAAAATTCCACTTGTTGGCCAATTTTCGGCCCTCAGGTGGGCGGTCACAGGTGGGCGCATCCGCCCACCTGAGTGACCCACCCATGTGGTTACTTAGTTGTTTTAGAAAGTATAAATAACATTTATGATTTTTCCATTTTCTCATTTATGACATTCGGGTGTTTGGTGAAAAGAGTAAAGAGGAGAGAGAAAAAGGAGGGAGAAAAGAGAACAGAGGAGAAGAAAGGGGAGGAAGAGGAAGAAGGAATGGATTTAAGTGGCGCCAAGGCTTGATCTTCCCATTCCGACGCCGGAAGAGTGATCCCCAACACGAGATCTACATTTAGAGGTGAGCGAAGGCTATATTCCCTAAACTTTCACCATACCCAAGTAAAACCCTTGATTTGGGTAGTGGTTCTTGAGATCTTGTAGATCCCCCTTGAGATGATGAATCTAAGGTTTAATAGATGGTTTATGTGTTGATTTTGAAGGATTGGAAGAAGTGTTTCCACGGTTGGAGGAGCATTGGTGATTTGAAGTGATTTTGGGGTTTTTGAACGAGTTCTTGAGCAAAGAAGGTAAGATGGCTTCCATTCCTTAAATCTAACCTAGATCTAGGTTAGAACCATCTTATGAGACCTTGAATGTGTGGAGAATGGGTTTGGAAAAGCCTCATTTGATTCTCCAAAGGTTGGGGAAGGTTTCGGGGAAAATGGCATTTTTCCGCCAAGACTGGTGGGCCAAATGGCCCGCCTGAGGGCACCCACCTGAGAGGACAGGGCCTCAGGGCCAACCGGCGGGCCGACCTGCCCGCCGGTCATGACCGGTGGGTCAAGATAGGTGGGCTGTCTGACCCACCCGAGAGGCTCCCAACATGATTTGTCCGTCCGAATGGACCCAAAACGGACGTGCGACCTTATTTTAGGATTCTAAACATGATTTTGTCATCAAGTCTTGTTAGTTTGATCCCAAAGTGGTGAAATGCTAACCCCATTCACTTATGATAGGTTCACCAAAACTTACGCTTTTCGCACCGGATCTCACCCGTACCGGACGTGAATCTTTGTACACAACAGGTAAGTGGGAAGAGGACGTTTGGCCTTATTTTAAGGCTTGTTTGGCATTCATTCAAATGTATCTAGACTAGCCATGTCATCATGCAAATTATATGTAGTTTAACCATCCTCATATTATTATGACATCTGTGTTGTGTTTACTTTCTCAATATCAAATGCTGCTGTAATTATGTGATGAATGATGACATCATTGTGCATATTGCATTAATAGACTAGATGTCGTAGTCAGCTTGAAAACGAGTGCATTGGTGGCCCGTGGAATGGGACGCGATGGCACTATGCAATCGTACTATGTCATATAGAAGCATGCGATGTAGGATTATCATCTTCTCGTGCTACGACCCTTCCCAACAGGGGTTGAGGTGTTGGGTTACCATTTGGGGGAAAGTAGTGGTCGCGGTTGTCGGGTCACTATGGCGGTTAGACATACACCCGACTGGTCATTAGGACAGTCGGCAACCCCGGTGGTATATTCAAGAGGACCAATCGTACTGCTTTTAAATTGCTGGAGTGAACACTTTTATTTTCTGTCATTTACTTTTATGTTGAGAGCCGGTGGTCGGCATGCTTTACTTTCCGAGTACTCACGGTGGGCCTTCTCCAACATCCCTATGGACGTATCGCATGATGGAGTTCGCGGCTCGTACCCGGAGTATACGCGCACTGTGGTTGTAGTAGCACTAAACCAAAGACTTAGTAATGTTGTTTAGATGGATGTGATTAAAATGAATTGCATAGCATATAGTGCATATGGTTGTGATTGTTGTGTGGACTGTTGTGTGGTCCTTTTCACTTACTGAGTTAGTGAGCTCATCCCACTTGTGCACCTCTTTTAGACGATTTTGCAAGTCACCAGCCTGAGGATCAAGGGTCGGGCCCCACAGTGGAATTCCCCGAGGAAGATTGGTGGGTCCTCGAGGACTATGAGCACGGCACGGATTGCACGTGCGAGGGTTATGCTGTGGGACCACAGCAGTGACTCCATACAGGGTTACTTTTTTATTCTTTTGATGATCCCTTTTGTATACTTAATATGTAAATTGTATTCTTTTTGTGTAAATATCATGCCTGCAGGCCCACATGTATTTAACTATGTATTACAATTTGGGTATCAAGTATATCGGGGATATTTACAGGTAAATTAAGTCTTCCGTTGAACTGTTGAACATTTTCTTAGTTGTGTGTATGTTGTGGTTGGATACTGTATCAGATGATCCTGACAGGTTTGGGTTAACCGGAGTTAACCCTGTCACCGGTCCGGTTCTGTGTGAACGGGGTGTGACAACTTCACCTATACATGTATTAACATATTAATCTGCCACTTAATGTATTAAATATTAATCAATGATTCAATATGTAAGTTTAGTAGACTACTAACCTCTTCAACTGCCTCTTTGGCTGAATCAATATTAGGAGCTAACTTGTTGATAACATCCTTCAAAGATTCCATCAAATATTTCTTAAACCTTAAATTGTTCTTGTAGTGCAGATCCGGATTCAAATAATAGGTTGCACATTGACATTGTTACATATTACTTATTGTTAACGATTAAGTATATTAAATTACTAATAAAGTCACTTATAAATTTAATTGAGAAAATACCTGCCCGATGAAGGTCTTGAATCAAATTATTTTCCCATCAACGATTTATAATCTTGAAAAATGCCTTAAATGACTTTGGGTTCTCCTCTTCTATCTTTTGTTTGACAACTTCTATACAGTGCACTATATTTCCCATCGTCTGTGCCTTGTCACCATCAACTACTTTAAGTATCACAAATAGTGGTTGCATAATCTTAGTAAATCGGTATATCCTTTCCCAAAACTTTGTTGAGGTGATTAGGTCTTGAATAGCTTTTCCAATTTCAGTGGTTGCATATCTACTACTGAACCACTCATTAGAGGTGAATGACTTAACTAGCCCTTCCTTCCGTTTTTTAATACTATCAAGTGCAATATAATTTGTTGCAAACCTTGTTGCTGCGGGCCTCACCAAGTCACCTTTTGTGTACTTTTTCATCAATGTCAACCCCCAGCTGTGATTGTAGATGAAGTTGGTGATCATCTTGGCATCAGAAACTAATGTGTGCACTTTGTTCATTTCACCAATGTCCTTGAACATCGAATCAATACAATGGGCTGCACAAGGTGTCCAGTATAAGGTGGGATACTTCACCATAAGTAAAGTACCAGCCTTTTGAAATTGGAGGCAATATCAGTCACAACCTGGACAACATTATCTGGCCCAACTTCCTGAACAACTCCATCCATTATTTTAAACAAATACATTTGAGTACTTGATATTTGAGGATGCGTTGAAAGACTTATAGAATATTGTTTTCCCACCACAATATATTAGAAAATTGATAATGGACATCCTTGTCGGTCCACTCCACCCATCACACATATGGTCACTCCATATTCATGCCACTTATATTTAAACTCTTCAATGTATTCATCCACCTCTTTCACAATAGCATCTAAGTATGGCCTTGCAATTTCATGGGGTGTGGGTGGCTTCACATTTTTTCCACATGTCTGAATCTCCTTGACCATAGCCTTGAAGTACGGATCCTTAGCTTTGTGAGGTGGAATCATAGAACTGTGGAATCACCTAGAGATTGCTTTCCCAATTTTCTTAATGTTTTTGGTTTGAAAGCCTCTTCAATCCTTGGTTGCCCTTCATCATGATGTTTGTATGGTGCATCTCTCATATCTCTAATTTCTTGGCTCCTTTTCCCCTTACCTCTACCACTGGAGGCAAATTTGTCAAACATGCCCTTCACAGTGCCTCCAATATCTACACTTGGACAACTTCTAGATCCAGAACCTTGTTTATAAATCATCAGGCCACCACGCCTAGGTCCTACAGATTGACTTCTTCTCAGCTGTTTTGCTATCCATTGTTTTTCTTTTGCTTCCTCCCTTGAAATATGCATCGCTCGTGCAAGGTGTTGATCTTCATCCTCTGCCTCCATATTGGATCCTTCATAATCCTCATGATCCCTTAGATTCTCAACCAATCTATCATCATCTTCAACAGCTTTTTTTACTTGATCTCTACTTCCCCTTAAGTTCTTCCTCATTGCTTTGCTTATTTCATCTTGGCACTTGGTACATTTGGCAACATTAGAAAATCCTCCAGCCAAATGTTGTTTATGTCTAGTAATTCCACCTCCTTGGTGGATAGTATCACAGTAATTGCATTTTGTACACAACCTATTGCCTTGTACTTTCTCGGTTGTAGCCCATCCAATATCCCTAGAACGTTCTTTAGGCGCCATCTTCCTACAATGATACATAATGAAACTTAATATGCATATTTATTGATTTAGTATTTAGTAAATAATAGTATTTTTTTAGAAACTAAAATGAGATGCATCCAAAGAAAAAAAAAAAAAGAATTTTTTGCATTTTTTCAAATTTACATAAACTTGAAATGCACACTTTTTTGGGAAAAAAATGTGCATCTAATTTCACATCATGGTCATTGGCCAAGTAAATTATAATTTTTTTTTAAACTAAAATGAACTGGATTTTCTAAAAAAATTGTATTTTTTTAGTATTTTTCTTAATTTTTAATTAATTTTGAAATAAATATATATATATATATATATACAAACTATTTAGTAAAATTAAATTTTTGTATAAAAGTTGTAGATTAATTGTTTTTAAAGAACATATAAAAAATCAATATAGTGTGGACCAATATATTTGAGTAGATCTAAGAAATAAAAAAAAAAAAAAAATTTTGAAACTCTCACTTTTTTTGGGAAAAAATGTGGGTTTCATTTGAAATCATGTATTTAGTAATTATAAGTTATGACATTATTTTTAAGAGTCGAATGAACTAAATTTTCTAAAAAAAAGTTTCTTTTTTTTGGATTTTTCTTTTTTTTTTTAATTAATTTGGAAATTAAAAAATACATTTTTTTGAGAAAAATCAAAATTTCCCACAGAAGTTGTAGAACACTTGTTTTTACATAACATATAAAAAATCAAAACATTTTTAACCATTGAGCATGAGTAGATCTAAGAAATTTGAAAAAAAATTGAAACCCTCATTTTCTTTTGAAAAAAGTGTGTGAACCCTTATAAATCCAATGATTTCATGTAATAATGATGCACAAAATGTGATTCCAAGTATGATGAACCTTAGATTTGTAAAAAAGCTTGAAAATCTAAGGTCAAAGTTGAAAAAAGTGAGTAAAGATTCAATAACTTACTATTCAAGACTTTCAAGTTCAAGGTTCTTATTGGACTATGCTTTTCTCCTTGTTTGAACCATTCACTTCCACAATGTTTCCTTCAATCTACTATTGGAGTCTCCAAAAAGGTGTGTGAATCAAGAGGGAAGAAAGAAGAGAAATGTAGAAAACTGTTAGTAAATGGTAAGAGAATTTGAAGTGTTTGTTTCAAACAAAAAAGGCACATTCCACACTTAAGTAGCCGTATCGTACCGTATCGGTATGTATCGGTACGATACTGTACGATACAGTGCGATACGTATCGACACTCACCGATACGTACCGATACTTACAGGAATTTTTATGTTTTCAAAAGTTCTTATCATGGAGTATCGTACGTATTGGACCGATACGGTATGGCACGATACGATACTACCGATACACCGATACACAAAGAGGGTCCAAAAATTCCCTGTAGCGTATCGGTATGTATCGTTCCGATGCCTACCGATACCGATACTTACTGATACTTAAAACCCTGGTCTGGAGGCCCATCCAAAATTCAAATAACCCTCCCCATTACAAGCTAATAACCCTAGAAGAACTCAACCCTATAACCCTAATAGATCATATGGCTGAGACCACAAGCAAATAGATTAGTACATCGGGAAAAAACTAGAAAAAATATAAATAAATAGTCAAGCCTCCGATTAATTATGTCAAGACGAATTTGGCCTTCTCTGCATCTTCGCTTCCAGATACAGGTTGAATGCCTCATCTGCTTAGGGTGGGCCATTTGGTGCAGGCTTGAGAGAGAGAGAGAGAGAGAATGAGGGAGGACGAAGTCAAGATGTAGTAGAAGAAGCTGTCGCTGCAATTGCCACTGTGACCACAAAGAGGACGGTGCCTAGTGCCTACCTGTTGTCCCTGCCACTCCATCTTCCTATCCAGCTTCTGGTGTTATTCCCTTCGTCCAACATCAAGGAGGAGAAGAGGATAAGGCTGTGTCTTTCTCTTCCTACAGATGGTGCTTTGCTTTTATACTTAAGAATAAAAGCAAATAATTTTCATCTTTATAGCCAACCCGTTCATAGGAAATTCTTCATTTTACACATTAGCCCTTAAAACTAATACTAAGGATAAATAATTTTAGTATTTTAAGTTCAACATTTTACACCTAACTTCCTAATACGCTATGCAGCCTGGCAGCCTTCTTTCTCCCTTTTCAAAAATAATTAAATTAAGATTCACAGAATTCAGGTTAGCAGATTGAATCTCAAAAGCAGTTTCAGCAATAAACATCCAGAATATTGAAATCGATTTGAAGAAAAGGAGAAGAGATAATATAACAATAGAAGGAAGAAGGAGAATAAGAATAATGAAGGAAGAATAAAGTAAAGGGATCACCTGATCACAGAGAAGATCAGAACTAAACGAGAAATAAAGGAGAAAGTAGTTGGCCAGAAGAAGAGCCTTCACACATGTTTGCAGAGCTCATCAGCTCAAAAACTCTTGATAAAAACTCAAATCTTATTATTCAAAACATGTCTAACTGATAGGGATGTTATATATAACCTTTAGAAATTCCTATTTAAACTCATAAAGGACTCCTAATCACTCTCTTATACTGACTTAATCAGAAATATTAAAAGTTATTCAAGTATTCTAATCTAACTCAAAGACAAGACTTGACCACTAATCCCGTTTACTAATTAATAACAACAAATAACCCAAGAATAAATAACAAATAGCCCAAAGCCCATAAAACCTATCCATGCCTTAAATCTGAGCCCAACTAAACTATCTACCATCATTAACCTTGTTTGGACCCAATATGAGCCAAAAGGCTTGGAGAATGGGATGGATCTTTTGGGTTTTGATTTCCAAAGCATATCATGTTTCTCCAGCCATTCTAAAGCCACTACATTACTGCAAGGAGAGTCTACCATTGCAATTTGTAATTTTACATTTTACCTCTCTTGTTCATACGTAACAAAAGATTGTGCATGAAAATTTGTTGAAAAATATGTCTATGCAGCTGTCTGTGTATGACTGTGCGCAAAGGTTTTGAACAAGAAAACGGTTGAAAGCACATTTCTGAAGCTTGAAGATGCAATATGATGACAGTCCCTCACACAACCAAGTTTCAAAAAGAAGAGATCATTAAATATACAAAGAAGTTGACACTCTATTTTATTAAAAGCCAAATCTGATGTATTCAGACCCATGGCCATGTTTAATTTTGGGGTCTGGCCTTTTATTTCGTAATGGGCCATCATGAATCTGGGATTCTGGGTTAATATCTAGTTTAGTTGTATACAGAGTGAATGGTGAAACAGGAACTGTGCAGCCGAGCCATATAGTTGGGAAGAGGCTTAGTTGAGTTGTTCTACTTAGTTGAATTTCTAAGGTCCTTAGCCTAGGAGTTTTCTACAATGCCAGCAGCCAAATCTTTGGGAGGCTGAGTCAATATAATCCATTATGGGGATCCAAGGCCTAGGAGGCCCAAAAGGGCTTGGTGACACTACAGGGGGTAGTCTGGGAATTCAGAAAAGTACTTGGGAGTAATTTTCTAATCAGGAAATTAGTATTAAATGGGTCAACAAGAGCTGCCATTAGGTACTAGTTTAGTGATTTGTTTAGCCATAAGAATACGGGTTCAAGTAAATTTCGGATACTTTAGAAGCTGGCGGCAGGTTAGAAAGAAATTTGTTTTGAGGTCGATTATTTACTTATATTGAGAGATTGATTTGGAATCCTTATAAGAGTCAAGTTAGGTGTTTTAAAAGTCTATTTTCCGCATATTGAGTAATAAAAATTTGAGTTTTCGAAATGCAAATCCCCTCTGCTCTCTCATCTTGCTTTTGCCAATGATATTATGATCTTCTCCAAGGCCGACCCCCTTTCCATCTCCACTAGCATGTCCTCTCTCCATTCTTTTGAAAGTCTCTCGGGTCTCAGTATCAACCTCCTCAAGTCGAGCCTCTTCCTCTCTGGTGTTACTGCCGAGACTCAGGCCCATCTCCTTGGGATCACAAGATTCTCCTTGGGCTCCTTGTCTGTCAAATACCTGGGTCTTCCTCTCATCTCCTCCAGGCTTTCTTCTCATCATTGTTCCCCCATGATTGACCTTCTAAGAAAGAGGCTTCAGCTTTGGAAAGGCAAGCTCCTCCCCTATGCTGGCCATCTCACCCTCATTAGATCGGTTCTCCAGTCCATGTAACTTACTGGTCTGGCATTTTTGTCCTCTCTACCTCTACAATCAAGTCCATTGAAGGGCTTTTCTACTCCTTCCTCTGGAAAGGTTCCAACTCGTCGAAGTTACTCTATCCCCTTCGTTGGGATAAGATTTGTCTCCCCAAGGCTGAAAGAGGTCTGGGAACTAGAAGTATCAGAGAGGTCAACTCTATTGATATCCTTAAGCTCATCTAGAAAATTGTGTCCAAGCAGAGAAGTATCTGGGTCGATTGGATCCACTCTTCCCCGCTTAATCACAACTCTCTCTGGACTGCCCCTACCCTCTTAATGGTTCTTGGATCTGGAGAAAAATTCTCAGCCTTAGACCTATGGCCCTCAATGCCATCTCCTTCTTAGTGGCAATTGCCAATCCTCCTCTCTCTGGTTGGATCCTTGGCCTGATCACTCCCAGGACCATCTACTCATTTGGCGTCCCCAAATCTGCTCTCGTTTCCTCTTGTTTCTCCCCTAGGCTGGTCCCCCCTGTCACTCCCCCTCCTCTTGCTGACCTCTGGTCTTCCCTCCCTCCGCTCCCTCCAGGGCACCGAGGAAGGGAAGATAAATGCACTCGGCTACCGTCTTCCAATGGGATTTTCTCCTCAGCCTTTGCTTGGTCCTTCGTCACATCCTCTGGCCCTGTGGTTCCTTGGCGCAATCTCATCTGGTCCAAGAGCCATATCCTCGTCATAGCTTCACTGTCTGGCGATGCCTCTCCAACTGCCTTCCCACTCAATTCTTCCTCATCTACCGCCACAGAACGTAACATCCATAGATGGTTGTCCAATCCTCGCTCTCTAGACAAGATTTGGAAAGCCATTTACTTTGATATTACCTCCAAAATCCAATCCCTTCATCCTCACCCTGTCCCAAACACCCTTAGGAGTAGGTATGACACTTGATGTCCCCTCTCCCTTTTTCTTTGTTGCTTTCCCTTCCCTCCCCCCCCCCCCCCACTCCACCCCCCATTTTGGCTGTATCCCCTTAGCCCTGCTGGTTTGGTTTTACTTGTTGCTTTGATGTAATTTCTCCCCACTGGGTTGGCTTTTCCTTGTTGGCTTAAGCTTTCCCTCTCCCCCTTCTCCCTTTGTATATGTTTTTCTCCTTCGGTAATGAATTTATTTATTCATCCAAGAAAGAAAAAAAATTTAGTTTTCTTTAAAAGTTGCGTACTGCTGTGCTGAGCATGTGTGTGTAATGAAGTACAATGGGGCTTGAATAGGGACCACAACAACCAGTCCGGCTCCTATTGAGCCAGCCCACTTTTGGTCCACATATGGGCCAGCCACATCACCAGTCTGGCTGGCATTGCTGGGCCTGGTTGTTTGATTTTTTAGGCCCAGCTACTGGGCCAGGTTGGGCACATGAAGGGACCTTTTAAGTGGCTTGCATAGTAGTTTCTATTTTGAAGTTTCTAATCTTGCAATAGTTGTTCAGTTATGTAACAAAGAGAAGGTCTGAACAAAGGCCACAATTTGAGCAAAAAGAAAAGAGAAAGCTATGCTTTTCGCTGAATGATCAGTGGCTCTGTGAGAGAGTTATGGTGAGAGGCCATGGGTGAGAAACCCTTCCCTTCTATTTCTTTTTCTTCTTCCCCGTTCTTTAACCTATTTCTTGCAATTCCAGTATCATTCTTTAAGTTCTTGAGACGCTTCTGTTTGAGTTGTGTTGCTGTTCCGAAGGACTGCCAAAGAAATACTGTCACAGGTCACCAGAGTAAGATTGATTGGTGGAGGACTCAATCCCATTAATATAATCCTGCGGCTGCAGTTAAGGGGAGTTTTTCTTGCTGTTTATATCCATCCAAAAATCCAGACTCGACAGTACTATATTTACTCCCAATAGGTTGTTAAGAGTTGGCAGCTGTTGGATAGTCGTCTCATCTAGTCCCTATTGATTCTACTCGCGGACTTGTATTATCTATGAAAGATGGTTATCGATTAAAGATTCCAAGGAAGTCTAATTTCTTACTTACGCTGGACTATCTAAACAGCACAGTTTGGGTTCCATCAACTTACCGACAAAAGCATTCTACCTGTTCTGAATCTCCTCCTTTCTGGGATAGGTTCAACCGATATGTTAGAATATCAATCAAGACATTGGCCTGTCTGAATTTGTTTGGTAGTTAAATTCAAATTAATTCTTCATACAGATGCTCTGGTTTCAGGGGCCCCTTGGGCAGAATCATGATCTATTTTTGTGGGGAATCTAACTATCAGAATAGGAAGATATTTTGAGGCAATAAAGTGCCGGCCAAGTCTGACATGGTGCTACGCAGAATCACCTGAATCTGGAATTTATTTCTTAGATTCTGAACATTTAATCTCTGTTGCAAGTCCAGCCATTGGATCTTTATAATATTTGGGGTATTTATTATACTGTTGGTCTGTAACCACATCCTAAACTTTGACTGACTTTTAAAAATCTCTCTGCTCCTGCTTTGGAGGTTACTGGTGATCATGTTAAGGGGTGAGTTTTCTGAACTGTGTCAGCATACCCATCCCCATCGGCCAGTCCAGCAGTTTGCAATGTTTTTTTAGATACTTCGAGAACTTTGATAAATAGTTTGTGCTATCCTATAATCTGAAAATTATTTTGGAAAATTGCTACATGCAAGAGGTCATCTTTTGAGGGCCAGACTGAGATTTTCTATGCCCTAGTTCTGCATCGCCACTTGGGATTTCATTGTACTTTCTGGTCCACTTTGGTGGTGTTCGTGCCTGAACTACCTTGTTTCAGGGCTAGTGTGGGCTAACCAAGGAACAATTTTAAAAAGAAGAAAGAAGCAAAACAACAGAAGAAATGATGACTTAAAGAATGACAAGATGACATGCCTGGTTCCCACGCAACAAGCGCCACACATAACATGTTCCATGATTGTTTGCAGCAACAACCAAGCTGCCATCCCACATTACCGTCAGAGACCTGACAGCTGTATCAACTTCAGGAACCTGATTTGAAAACAGGTTAGATGGGAAACGAAATATTATTACATATTCAAACAATAATTGATCACGTAAGTCTGACAATATAACAGGAGGATTATGATCTGTAAACACATACAGCAATGTCTCCATGTTTCTAGGATTCCAGAAATATGATGTAAACTTTACTCTCACGCATGAATGATGCAGTTACACGCAGGGATAGTTAGGGATTTCTTTTACATCGGGGTTATTTTGTCATTTTATATTTATTATTATTTTTTTTTCCTGATAGAACCATTGGGTTGAGTTTGATTCAAACTCTATTTCCAAAAGAGAATACGAGTAGGAATGGTGTAATTTCTTTAAAAACATGCATGTAATCAATAAAGTCGGATAACTATTCGAATAGAATTGCTTCTCCAGTTGTTTATGTGGCTTGAATGTTGGTACACCTTACTGAGCCTCCTTCCCCTTCTTCATTCTCTGTTCAACGGTTCAACCCATATTCTCAGGTTGGATTTCTTCTCTTCTGTTGTACTATTTCTTCTTGTTAGAATATATGAGAGAATGTATCGGTTGGAGAGCTATGGACCAATACTGTGGGATTATATTTGATATATCTTTGTTAGTGTCCTATTGGGTTTAGGCGACCATAACCTCCATACCATGGGATTATATTTGATATATCTTTGTTAGTGTCCTATTGGGTTTAGGATAGTTGTTATCTATATTAGTTTCGTTTTTTGATTGTCTTCTACTTTCCTATTTGGGTTATGAGTTTGTAATAGCCAGTCTATATATTGAATCAAGGGGATAGTCCCAACCATACGGCTGTGACTCCCAAGTTACACCAATATCTTTGTCTCTCTCTTCTTTGTTCTTGTTTGATTCTGGTTCTCAAATCTTTACATCGTATCAGAGCCATGAAAAAGAAGAAGAAAGTTTGAGAAGAGGAAAGTTTTTTGCAAGTTGAAAAATAATATGCTTAGTTTGCTGGTTCGTTTGCTGCTGTCCTTTGTCAGTTGTTCATCGGTTCTAGGTTGCTTTACTGCTACTTGTGTTTACTGCTATATTGAGTTGCTCGATGGGTCCCTGCTTTGCCTCTGCTGAAACTCGTATATGATTCAAATCTGGGATTGACAGCCTGATGCTTCAATTTATTCACTTTGCTGCTACTGCTAATCAACTTATTGCTCTTGGAGTCCACGAACAGTCAGACGTCTATATGGTTTTCTGCTATCGATTTGTTGTAGCTGCCATCGAATTTCTTCGTTTCTGGAATTGCTGATTTTCTTGGCTCTTAGTCGCGAGAGTTGCGGCTGGAGTGCTGGTTAGTCACAGCTATCGATTTCCTGGAGTTCTTATCTCGGAGTTGCCGCTACCTACTGGTGTCAATTTGATCAAAGAGAGAATCTACGCTGAATTGCTGGTTTGAGAGTCGTTCAAAGGTATCATGCTACTGTCGAGAGGTTGAAGGAGACCCATTCTGTCTTTGCTTGACTTGGTTTCCTGTTGAAGGAGAAGGCTTCAGTTTCTTAAAAATGGGGAAAATAGGGTATCGATGGAGGTTCTCGTTGAATCAAAGGTTTGCTTTTCTGTTGGTTTGTTCGTCTCGGACTAGTTGCTTATGGTTTCTGATTTGGAATTCTCACTGTCAAAGTCTGAATCTACTACTCGGTTATCATTTCGATGCCATTGTCGCTGCCCAAATCGTCATTCGATTTCTGCTGGTTGAAGATGTTCCACTTGAAGTCAATGGCTTTCCTGGACTGTGGTTGCACAACTGTCCAGGTTTGAAGACAGCAACTGGTTCTACTTTTTCCGTAAGTCGATGTCTCTTTGCTTGGTTACAGCCCTCTCCAATCTTGTTTCTCGGTTGCAATACCCCTTCTTTCATCTTGCTTGATGATAATTGATTTTCTGATCCATGGGCTGCTATCGTTAATGTTGCGATGTTTGTTGATTCCATCATATTTTCTGCCTCTGGTTTTCCACTGGAGGTGGAAGAATACTCACTCGAATTCCGCCATGGATGCATGGTTTTTGCTGCTATTATTCTTCTCTGGTTCTCAAAAGGGAATGTTGACGTCTGTAGCTGTTCCATCTACCATGCGCTGTTGATGTTGCTATCGATTTGCTGCCCAAATACCCCCCTGAAATTGTTGAGTTTTCTGGTCGCAATCTGTTCCCCCGTGATTACTGCTGCTCTCAATTCTGTTTGAGAACAAAGGTAAAAAAAAAAAAAAAAAATTTGCGGGTTGTTTTTCTGATTACCTTTGATTTCTATCTTCATGGCTTGGCGAGCCATCTCCAACTGTCTTCCTACCCAGTCTTTCCTCATTTACTGGCACATTCAGGATCCCCCCTCCTGCTGCCTCTGCTGGAATGGCTCTGAAGGATGTTGACCATCGTTTTTTCTCTCGCCCCTTTGCCTCCTTTGTTTGGCACAATGTCATCAACTCCCGCTAGCCTTCCTGCAAGGTCATCCTCCCTTTATGTCAAGAATGGATTTGGATTGACATGACGTTTGGAGGGTCTTCTATTTGCGACACGGTTAGGAAGCTCGGTTTTGGTGCCACGATTAGCCACATCAGGATGTAGCGTAATCTACATAGATGGACTTCCAACTCCCAATCTTACAATGAGATGTGGAAAGCCATCTACTATGATGTGACCTTCAAGCTTAGTTGTTTTTGTCATCACCCAATTAGTGAACCCCAAGGAACAGACACATTGTTGCTTCTTGGGGCCTTCCCTCTTCCACCCTATCCCCCCCCCTATAATGTACCATTCTCTTAGTTAGGCTTCTAGTCCCCGGTTGTTGTCCCTCCACTCATGGCTTGTTCCGTATGCCTCCCCCTTGCTTCTCCTTTGTACATTCTTCCTCCTTGTTAATGAACTTATTTGCTCACCCCAAAAAAAAAAAAATGTATGCTTTCGATGAAATTTCGACCATGTTTCCAATTTCCACATTGTTTCTCTAGTTTCGACTCCAAAGAAGAAAACTTCCTAGAAAACCTTAGTTTCAGTGATTTTTTTTTTTTTCAAATCGCTCCCATATCTTTGTAATGAATTATGAATAACATTTGAAATTTATAAAATGATTTTATATTTTATGTTTATGTATTCCTAAACCTAATTTTGTTATTTTAATTGAATTATGTGTGTTTTTTATGGGGACATCCACGTGTACCAGTGGCATAGGCGCAAGACCCAGCCAATGTGCATTCTATTTGGCTAGAGGAAAGTCTCACAGAAGGAAACTAGAAAAAGGAAGAAGGAAGGAGAGAGAATAGAACAGCAGCGCTGGGTTCGACCCTCTCTCCTCCCAATCGATCAAGATTTTGTGGCCCCCACCAGATCTTTTTACTTTAGTAGTTTTACTTTATGTTATCTTCTTATTTAGTTGTTTAGAACAATTAGGAAACTAGATAATTATCTTATTGTTCTTTTTTATAAAGTTTCTTTATTTCTGAAATATTGTTCCTAGGATAATCTTTTTCTTTAATAATTTTCCCCTTATTTATGTAAGGCCATTGGCCACAGTTTCAATTAATGAAAATTATTGAAAGAAGCACAGCTCACGTCTCTCCCTCTCACAGTTCTCTCTCTCTCTCTCGTTTCTCATTCTCGCTCTCCCTCTCTTTCTCGCCTTCTCTCTCTCTCTCACGACACTCTTTCTCTCTCTCTTTCACCTCGGTTGTCCCTCTAATACAACCCTGCTGAACCTATGAACATGCTGCTGAAATTGCTGCGACTTCTTCAAGCATCCTTCACAACAACAAGGACTGTCATGGCTATAATTTGCTCTTCTTAGCATGGACTGCACCTCTGTTTTTGGGAAGACCTTAGCTTCTTCTCTTCTCCTCAGATCTGGACAGCAATAAGGTAAGTAAAACCCCTCCCCATTCCACCTCCATTGACTCCATTGTTATCTGTTTTCAAGCCATTTATTTTCTGTTATCCTAAAAAAAATCCCTGCTTTTTTATCTTACTAGCTGGCTGATTTTAGAGAACTGTATGATTTGCTCTTCATGCTTCGTGTCTTGATTGATTTGCGCTAAACCTAACATATACATGCTGCCATGTTCCCTTCCCCATATCCCCATTTGACGCCTAGGTAGTTTAAGTGTTTTTCATGCTTAGACTATTATTGACCGCTGCTGCCCTGTTAATTAGTCTATTATCTTGTATGCTAAATCTGTACTTTTGCTGAGCAACTTTGAACCCAACCCAACTCAAGACCTATTGAGTATTCCTTATTCTAGTGGATTGACCCTTGTAGGAAACCTAGTTGTCTAGACACCCTACTACATCATCTTGGTATCAGAGCATGGTTTTGGTTGGTCTTGTTATGATTGGGTGTCATTGTCACTGTTTACATGTCGTCTTTTGAGATCTAATCTCCATCACAACCTGTCCATAGTTGAGTCTGAGCTAAAGGAGTGTTACCTCAGGTTAGACGATACCTTCTTTCTCCTTAGTTTGGCGGGACCAAATAGTATTGGACGTTATTCCCACCAGAAACACATTCATGAGAGGGAAATTTCTGACCTTAGGATCGAGAGGGCCAACCACCTATCTCAATTAGAGATTATGAGTAGGCCTTGAGTCATTGTTGGCTGCCCACTTTCTTTATGTCCACCTGTAGTGGTAGAGCATACCAAGACATGTATGACCCTCCTAGTACCGCCATTCAGCCAAAGCAATGGGCAAGAGTCCTCTAACAGAACAAAGAGTTCCTGAGCAACCTCCAAGCCAAATTAACTGCCAGTAGGGCTGATAGGGAAGCAAAGGCTGCTCAACTCCAGACTGTCACCACTAGGCTTGCAGCCCTTGAGACAAATGCCCTAAACTCAGATAGACGGCAGGACCATAATACCTTAGGCACTGGACCTAGAACAAAAGCCCCTAGCCCTGAGATAGAGAACGATGACAACCACACTGATGGTTATGACCGGATAGGGGATAATTTTCTAGGCACAGGGTGTGGTAGAGGTCAGGGTATGGGTCGAGGACAACCTGCTCCAAGGCACCATACCCAATATGGAGATGATGAGGGTTATGAGCATTATGATAGAGGCCTTGATGTTAGGCGAATGATTAAGGTAGATGCCCCCACCTATGATGGTCAGATTGATGTTAGCGTCCTTCTAGATTGGAAATAGATGGATAGGTACTTGAGTTCTATGATATGCCCAGGGAAGTCCGCTTCAGATTTGCTAAGTTCAAGCTTATCGGAGTTGCCCAGGACTTTTGGACAGACCTAGAGTACCAAGAGGCCAACCTAGGACTTAAGCCAATCACAACATGGGTAGAAATGCAAGAGAAGCTCAAGAGGGAATTTTCTCCTATCACCTATAGCCTACAGTTGTTGAATGACATAAATACCCTGAGGCAAGGAAAACTGATGGTGACCGAATATATGAGCAAATTCAATGATTTGAAAATTAGAAGCCGTATTCAGGAGGATGTTGAGCAGACACTTTCTAGATTCTTTACGGGCTCAACTCTGAAATCCAGTCACGTATGGCACCCCACCTGGTGCGAGACATTCCACAGGTCTTCCAGATAGCCCTTGAGGTGGAGTCTCCATGATAACTTATTCTCAGAGGAAGAGCTTTCAAGCTGGGGAGTCCCACTTTAGGAAACCACCCCAAGGTTCAACTGGATTCCCAAAACCCCTTGCTGCACCACAACGACAACTTGACAATAGGGGTAAAGGAATCTTGTGAGAAGCACCCCAGAGCAGTGGGCAACAGCAATGCTTCAAGTGTCGAGGGTATGGTCACTTCTCTAGAGAGTGCCCCAATAGAAACCTCTATGTGGGGGAGTAGACTCCTGAAGAAAGTGACCAAGAGGGCTTTCAGGACCATGAGTTTGAGGACCATAGGCCAGATGAGACCATATCTGATGAGGACGCCGAGGAGGCCGAACCCTCAAGCTCGGTATTGTGCGATGTATAGTCTCACAACCTAAGAGTAGCGATGATTGGCGACGAACTAATATTTTCATCACTTACATATGTCATCAGGGCAAGAACTACCACATCGCCATAGACAACGAGAGTTGCATGAATGTGGTCGCCAGGAGCATTGTTGCTCGAATGGGCCTCAAACCCGAGCCCCACCCCAAGCCTTACAAGGTTGCCTGGGTAGATCAGTCCACCATCCCCGTTAATCTGAGGTGTCTAGTTCCCCTACACTTTGCAAGATATGAGGACTGAGTGTGGTGTGATGTCCTAGAGATGGATGTTGCCCACATCATCTTAAGTAGACCCTGGTTATATGACCAGGATGTCACCAATTATGGAAAGTCTAACACCTATGTCTTTGAGTTTAAAGGGAAGAAAATTAGACTGACCCCCAGTGCCCCTAAGCAAGTAAGGGTTCAAGAATGTTGGTGTACGATGTCTTGTATTCCGTCGCAGTTTAATCCAGGGAGTATTGGTACAGCACCTCGACAGGTAGGACGGCGGTCCCGCTCGAATTTTTATTTGAGGGCAATTGTGTACTTTCCGGATTAGGGTTTTTCGCTATATATTTGTAGCGAGGATTTCTTTCTCTGTAACGCAAGCAATACTGAGGTGTGAACATGAGCGTTGTAACCCTATTCTCCATTGATAGTGAAGTAAGATCTCATCTCACCGGGGACGTAGGCAACCTTGCCGAACCTCATAAAATTCGTGTGCATTGTTTGTTCTGTTTTTTCATTATCTTCTACATCGTTTTAGGGTTGCGTTTCTACACCAGAACGCAAGGGAAGTACCTCCAAACACACCCCCACCAAAACACTCAACATTTTAAATCAACAATTTGAAGGAGAGTGTCAAGAGTCAAGGGTGATTTATGCTCTAGTTGCCATACAGAGTAATACTGATAGGTCACGCTTATTCACTAAGGCTCCTAGAGAAGTACAACCCTTGTTGAGGAAATTTGATAGGTTATTCCTTGTGGAACTACCCAATGAGTTACCACCTATGCGTGACATCCAGCACACTATTGACTTAGTTCCAGGATCCTCTCTCGAACTTACCCCCATTACCGAATGAATCCCAAAGAGCACACCGAACTCAAATGGCAAGTGGATGAATTGTTACAAAAGGGATTCATTAGGGAAAACCTTAACCCGTGTGCAGTACCTGCCTTGCTCACGCCAAAGAAAGATGGCATCTGGCGTGTGTGTGTTGATAGTAGGGCCATCAATAAGATCACTGTCAAGTATAGGTTCCCTATCCCTAGGCTTGATGACATGTTGGATATGATGGCCAATTCATCGATCTTTTCGAAGATTGATCTCAAGAGCTGGTCCCACCAAATTCGGGTTAGGCCTGGAGATGAGTGGAAGACAGCCTTCAAAAAGAAGGATTGCCTTTTCGAGTGGCTAGCCATGCCTTTTGGTTTGGCAAATGCACCTAGCACCTTCATGAGAATAATGAATCAAGTGCTTCAACCATTCATCGGCAAGTTCTTAGTGGTCTACTTTGATGACATCCTTATCTACAATAAGACTCCGTCTTCCCACTTGGATCACTTACAGAAGGTTTTTCATGTGCTTCTACAAGAAAAACTCTATGTCAACCTGAAGAAATGCACCTTCATGAGTGATCAAGTCATCTTCTTAGGGTTTGTTGTGTCAACCCAAGGAGTATCTGCTGACCCTGAGAAAGTGAGAGCGATTGTAGAGTGGCCTGAGCCAATTAATGTCCATAAAGTGCGAAGTTTTCATGGCTTAGAAACTTTCTACAGGAGGTTCATTTACCGGTTTAGTTCTATTATGTCTCCTATCACAGATTGCATGAAAAAGGAGTTTCAATGGACCAAGAGTGCTACGAAGGCCTTTAATGAGATAAAAAACTTAATGACAGAGGCCCCCGTCCTACACCTCTCAGACTTTTCTAAGGTCTTCGAAGTGAACTGTGAAGCATCTGGTATTGGAATAGGTGGTGTCCTAGGGCAAGGACACCCTATTGCCTACTTTAGTGAGAAACTTAATGAAGCTAGGCAACGATATTCCACATATGACAGAATTCTATGCGGTTGTCCAATCACTGCGCTATTGGCGGCATTACCTTCTACCGCAAAAATTCGTGTTATTCTTTGACCACCAGGCTCTGAGATACCTGAGCGCCCAAAAGAAGCTAAACCAGAGACATGCTAAGTAGGTCAAGTTTCTCCAAGAGTACACTTTTGTACTCAAACATAGACCTGGTGTCGAGAATACCGCTGGAGATGCACTAAGCCGAGTAAATATGTTCCTCAGTTGCACAAATGCTATGAGTCGGGCTAATATGTTGCCCCAGACCATGAGTGTAGAGGTTGCAGGATTCAAGCGAGTCAAGGACCAATACCTCACTTGTCTTGATTTTAGTGAGCCGTTCACTTCCTTGAGTGGAAGTAACCTTGTCAGTCGCTCAGACTACCTATTCCGGGAGGACTTCCTTTTTAAAGGAAGTAAGTTGTGCATTCCCAGGACCTCACTCTGAGATTTCCTGATCTGGGAATTGTATGCTGGGGGAGTCGTTGGCCATTTTGGTCAAGATAAGACTATCACCCTCATTGAGGACAGATTCTTTTGGCCAGGACTGAAGAGGGATGTTGCTAGAGTTGTGAGTCAGTGTAGGACATGCCAGACTACCAAACAACAAAAGCAGAACACGAGTTTGTACACTCCCCTACCCCATTCCCCATGCCCCTTGGCAGGACCTTAGTATGGACTTCATGCTTGGTCTGCCAAAAACTTCGAGAGGCCATGATTCTGTTTATGTGGTTGTAGATCACTTCTCGAAGATGGCCCATTTCATCCCATGCTCTAAGACCTCAGATTCGTCCATAGTAGCCAAACTTTTCTTTAACGCGGTTGTCAAGCACCATGGGTTGCCCCTCACCATAGTGTCTAATAGGGATGTTAAGTTCACCAGTCATTTTTGGAGGACCTTGTGGCGGATGATGGGTACCAAGCTCCGTTTTTCTTCCGCCGTCCACCCTTAGACTGATGGCCAGACTGAGGTTGTCAATAGGAGTCTGGGAAATTTGTTGCGTTGCCTCATAAGAGAACACCTTACCAGTTGGAATCGAGTCCTTAGCCAGGCCGAGTTTGCATATAATAGTTCTAAGAACCATACCACTAGTCTGTCACCCTTTGAGATTTGTTCAGGATACCAGCCCCAGACATTCATAAACCTTGTCCCAATTGTGTCCAGTTCTAAGACCTCCCCGTCAGCCAAGTCTTTTGCTCAGCATATACATGATTTGCATGCAGGTATAAGAAGACAGATAGCATTGAGCAACTATCAATACAAGTCAAAGGTAGACGTGCACAGAAGGCTACAAGAGTTTCAAGAGGGAGATATGGTGATGGTTAGAATCAAGCCGCAGCGTTTTGTTAGGGGAAAAGTGAGCAAGCTACATGCTCGTAGCACAGGTCCTTTCAAGGTACTTAAGAGAATAGATGCCAATGCTCATGTCCTTGATCTACCAACCAGTATGGAAATCAGTAACATTTTCAATATGGAAGATCTTGTCCTATACCATGGTGCCTCTACCATTGCCCCTTTTTACCCTGATGACCTTGAGGACTTCCCTTTCACCCTTGATGAAACTGCTGAGCCAACCCAACCACTTCCCTTAACCTCCTTACCACCTATACCTAAGGTCATCAGAAGAACTAAAGAAATTGAGGAAATCCTTGATGACAGGATTGTATCCACACACAGAGGAGGTTCTAGAGAGTTCTTGGTCAAATGGCGTGGACGTCCGGAAATTGACAACACTTGGATCACAGTGCAAGAAATCCAACAACTAAACCCGGATCTGCTTGAATACTACATGAGCCATAATTCACCGGAGGTGAATTCTTCCAAGTCGAGGAGAGTTGATGGGGACATCGATGTGTACCAGCGGCGTAGGCGTAAGACCCAGCCACATGTGTATTCTATTTGGCTAGAGGAAAGTTTCACAGAACGAAACTAGAACAAGGAAGAAGGAAGGAGAGAGAATCAAACCAACCTTCCCAACGCTGGGTTCGACCCTCTCTCCTCCCAATCGATCAATATTTCGTGGCCCCCACCAGATCTTTTTACTTTAGTAGTTTTACTTTATTTTATCTTCTTATTTAGTTGTTTAGAATAATTAGGAAACTAGATAATTATCCTATTGTTCTTTTTTAGAAAGTTTCTTTATTTCTGAAATATTGTTCCTAGGATAATCTTTTTCTTTAATAATATTCCCCTTATTTATGTAAGGCCATTGGCCATAGTTTCAATTAATGAAAATTATTGAAAGAAGCACAGCTCACGTCTCTCGTTTCTTATTCTCGCTCTCCCTTTCTCGCCTTATATCTCTCTCACGACAGTCTTTCTCTCTCTCTTTCACCTCGGTTGTCCCTCTAATACAACCCTGCTGACCCTATGAATGTGCTGCTGAAATTGCTGCGACTTCTTCAAGCATCCTTCACAACAACAAGGACTGTCATGGCTATACTTTGCTCTTCTTAGCGTGGACTGCACCTCTGTTTTTGGGAAGACCCTGGCTTCCTCTCTTCTCCTCAGATCTAGACAGCAATAAAGTAAGTAAGACCCCTCCCCATTCCACCTCCACTGACTCCATTGTTATCTTCCTATTCCACCCCACTGAAATCTGAAATGGTTATCTGTTTTCAAGCCATTTATTTTCTGTTATCCTTAAAAAAATCCTTGCTGTTTTACCTTACTAGCTGGCTGATTTTAGAGAAATGTATGGTTTCCTATTCATGCTTGGTGTCTTGATTGATTTGTGCTAAACCTAACATATACATGCTGCCATGTTCCCTTCCCCATATCCCCATTTGACGCTTGGGTAGTTTAAGTGTTTTTCCTACTTAGACTATTATTGACCGCTGCTGCTCTGTAATTAGTCTATTATCTTGCATGCTAAATCTGTACTTTTGCTGAGCAACTTTGAACCCAACCCAATTCAAGACCTATTGAGTATTCCTTATTCTTGTGGATTGGCCCTTGTAGGTAGCCTAGTTGTCTAGGCACCCTACTACATCAGTTTTAGTATAACTTTTGTGTATATATAGCATCGTACAGTGTACTACATACACTACCAACTTAGGGTCCAAAGACAAATTACCATTTTGTACTCTTTTTTTCCCAATCTAAGGGTTCCACTATGTTTTAAGGGCTTCAAATAGGGTTTCCTATAAATTTTGGGAACTAATTTGGCCATTTGGGTCTCAAAACCAGTGACCGAAATCTTCCAGGTTTTGACCGAAATTTCTCCTTCAAGCCTGGTCGGAACCAGACTCAAAACCGAAACCTTGAACCTTGTTCAACAAAGAAGTCTCTACCTGTTCTGCAAATGGGTGGTACCCTGCTTTCATAAAAACTTTCATCTGGAATAACACCTCCATATCTGATTATATACTGATCGAGTTGGCCCAAAATCTCATATCTGAGATTTTATTTGCCTATTTCTCTTGAATTCTAGTAAAAATCTCGAGTTTTTAGGCCAAAATAGTCCAATATCTGTTATTTCTCTTTCTTTACCCATCATTAGCAGATCTTCTCTCTGATCCGCATCACCCCACCTTAGGTGTATTCTTTCCACCCGATGAGGCATGGAATTTCACAATTCATGGCAATGAAAACTAAACCCATTTGATTATCCATAACACTAGCCCAGGGAGTGTTTGTAGAGATAATCCAAGGAGTAAGACGAAGGGAGATGAAAATGGGAAAGATGATACAAAATTTTTCATTCCGGACCATACTGTCAGATTAGCATCCAAACCACCATTTTATGTCCAGAAACTGTTCCAAGACTTCTTTTTGAGGAAGAGCAAAAATAGTTCTTAAAAACCCATACCAAAAAGAATCCTTATATAAAACTTAGGAGATCTCCCACAAATAAAAACACTTCCTTGTGGGAAGAAGCATTGCAGATAATATTATCCTCTGCCATAGATTGTAAGAGGATCCGACCATAAATCCCACTCCTCTGCTACCCTGCTTAAGATTGACATTCATAAAGCTTTTACTCTATCCGTTGGGACTACGTCTCCAGAGTCTTGATCCAGATGTCCTTCCCACCTTCCTAACCTCCACCTCATTTCCCCCATTCCCAAATGCAAACCCATCCTTCTCACTCATCTTGCCTTCACCGATGATCTCATGATCTTCTCCAAGGCCAACCCCTCCTCCATCTCCTCCATCAGGTCCTCCCTCCATCTCTAGTCTTCGCATCAACCTCCTTAAATCTAGACTCTTCTCTCTCGGGTGTTTTTGATCCCACCTGTTCCCTCCTTCAGACCATGGGATTCTCCCTTGGCTCCTTTCCTGTCAAATACCTTGGTCTCCCTCTTATCTCTAGGCTCTCTGCCTAGAATGTTCTCCTATTCTTGACCTTCTGTGTAAAAAGCTCCAACTCTGAAAGGCCAAGCTACTCTCATATGTTGGCCGCCTTGTGCCCATTCGCTCTGTCCTCCAATCTATGTACCTCTATTGGACGGGCATCTTTGTGCTCCCAGTGTCGGTTATCAAGTCCATTAAGAGCCTCCTATGCTGTTTCCTTTGGAAAGGATCTGACACTCCTTGATTCCTTCACCCTTTGTGCCGGGATCAAGTCTGCCTTGCTAAAGCTGAAGGAAGGCTTGGCATCAGAAGAATCAAGGATGTCAATTGTACAGACATTGTCAAGCTCATTTAGAAGATTGCCTCCAAGAGCAACAACATCTGGGTCTCTTGGTCTATTCCTCCCTCCTCAAGAACTCAATCTGGACTGCTTCTCCCCCCCACCCCAACACCTCTTGGATCTAGCACAAAATCCTCTCCTCCAAGCCTATTGCCATGGATGCTATCTCTTAGTCCATTGGTAATGGTTCCAGGACCTCTCTCTGGCTCAACCCTTGGCACCCCTTGGGCATCCTCCTGCCTCTGGTTACCCCTAGGATAATCTACTCCTCAGTCTTGAGCTGAAATGCCAAAGTCTCTTCCATCCTGTCTCAGGGTATTTGGTCCCCCCCTCCTCTCCTCCCCTTGCTGATCTCTAGGCCTCCCCCCCCCCCCCAAAATTCCCCGAGCCAGAAAGGAAGGATGACCTCATTATTTGGACCCCGTCCAGTTTGGGACAGTTCTCTTCAACTTCTGCCTAGATCTCATCTAATTCAAAGCCTCTCTCATTCCCTGGAGAAACATCATGTGGTTTAAAGACCACATTCCCCGCCACAGCTTCACTGCGTGGTGCGCTCTTTCCAACTACCTCCACACGCAGTCTTTTCTCCACCAGCACATCCAGGCCTCCCATGCTTGTTGCCTCTGCTAGAATGGCATTGAAGATGTAGATCATCTTTTCTTCTCCTGCCCCTTCTCTTCCATCATCTGGAAGAGAGTTCTCAGTAACTGCTGGTCCTCTCGCAAACCTATCCGTCTCTTGAGTAGAGAATGAATCTGGGTTGACATGACCTTCCGTGGGGCCTCTATTTGTGACATAGCTAGGAAGCTCGCCTTTAGTGCTACGATCAATCATATTTGGATGGAGCATAATCTACATAGATGGACTTCCAGCTCTCGCTCCTTTGATCAGATTTGGAAAGCCATCTACTTTGATATTAGCTCCAAGCTTGGATGCCTGTCCCATCGATCCGTAGTTGACACTCCAAGGAACAGGCTTACTATTGTTTCTTTGGGTCTCCCTCTCTCTATTATCACTATCCCCCCCTCATTGACATATCCTCTTTGTATGGTCCTGGGCCCCTGCCCTGTGCATGGTAGCCTGTGATTCTCCCCCCCCCCTCTCCTCCCCCTTTGCATATTCTTCTTCCTTGGTAACGAATTTATTTATTCATTTCCAAAAAAAAAAAAAAAAACCACTTCTTGACATAAAGAGTTATGAGCTTTAAGACGAAAAATAAAATTGCAAATGCTGAGTCAGATGTCATTACATACCAACTCACAGCTACAAGAATTTGCGGTCAAATCCCAAACACGTATATTTCCATTTTGATCCCCAGATATTAGTTCTGTCTGCAAGTCACACACAACTAGGATTTATAAATTTCAACTTCACAGTAACAATTAGAGACCACGTAATACGAGAGAGAACTTTTTATAGTAGAAAATTATAGTACGTGGGATATCCATAGAAGATACAATTATGATTGATCAAACAAAATAAGGCACTCAATATCTCAAATGTCATATCTTCAAAGTTCAAGAAGACAAGAGCCTGAAAGACTTAATATGACCGCAACATTTTGCAGGACACCAACCTGACAAGATACAGCGTCACAAAAGTAATCTCAAAAACAGACCACAGTTCATCTAGAACTTGCATGAATAAGCCCATCTTTAAAGGATGGATGACAAAAGAATATAGGAAGATGAGTAGTGCAGTAGGCATACCAGGCGAACAACTCAGTTCTTTTCAGATGTTCTCACTTGTTTCTACATGGGGGTTGATTGTATTTTTTTCCTATAGGATTAATAATTTTGTTTTCTTGCTTTGCTTTGTTTCTTTCCTTTTCTTTTCCCCATCTTTCTTTTGCTTTTTATTTTGCAATATCGCAAATCCATGTAGCCGACCCCATTTAGTTGGGATAAAGCTTTGGTGTGGTTGTTATTGTTGACTAACAATTTTGTTTTCTATGGATTGTTGTCTGAGGTATGTTCAAGTAACAAAGTCAATTCATAGGAAGCTGATCACTTTTGTGCGCACCCTGTTTTATCTCTTCTTCTCTCTTTCCTTTCTGTTTCTAAATCAGATTCTCAAGTCATGCCATCACTAAATATTAAATCAATAGGTCAGTCCTAGTTACCAAGGTGTTTACTCTCAATACGTGTCGGCCATATTGGCCTTTGAAAAATTACAACCCAATTCACAACATGAAAAAAATAAAAAAGTATCGTGTTGTATTGACAAATACCAACCAAGATAGATTGAGACAAGAAGAGACACCTTGAGACATCTCGAGACATTATTGCCAGAAGCAGAGGCCACCGCCACCAGAGCAGCTGCAGAAGCCACCACCATTGCCACTGGCAGCAGCAGCCACAGCCACAGCCACTGCTACAGAAGAAGGAAAAGGAGACGATGGCAGAAGTGAAGAAAAACTCACCTCCAGTAACGGAAACAACAGCAGCAACGGCGGCAGCAGCAGCATCAATGTAGGAAGCAGCGGCGGAGGTTTCTCCAACAACCCATTTATCCCTAGATAGCGGGAGAATTCTTCTCCTAGAGGGCCAGCAAGCATTTAGGACCTTCCTCCAAATTTTGGAGAAGGGACAAGAGAAGAAATGATGATCCAAATCTGCAGACCCATTCCAGCACAGACAGTAAGAGGGAGACACAGGGATGTGCCGGGAGAGCAGAAAGGAATGGGTGGGGAGGCAGAGATGGCTCTCCGTGCAGTGAAACTATGCCGAGGGATATGACCAGGTACCACACAATTTTCCTCCAGAGGGTCAGAGGGGACGGGGATCGGATAAAGTGCCAGGCTGATACGGAGGTGAAGGCTTGTGGTTTGGTAATTTGGGTCAGCTTTTATTTTAAAATTATCCCTTTGTTAGTTACATAAGAGTGAGAGTCCAAGTTAGCTTGGAACTCTATTTTCAGTCTTAGGTTGTTTGGAATATTTATTTCCCTTCTTAAATTTGGTCGTAACCCATGATGGGATTCGATATTGATTGGAATGAATTTTATTGGAGTTGTTATGCTGCTGATACGTGGCTGTCTTCTTCCTCTTATCCCTGCTCAGCTCCAGAATTGATCCTTTTCTCCAAGTGCGATCTTCCTCACTTTTCTTTTTACTATTTTTCTCTCATTTTTATTCTTGTTCCTCCTTTTATTTTGAGTATCATCTCCATAATGTTGAGTTTTGAACCATCATTACTGTTATTCCTTGTTTCTAGTGGTACTGACAGTCCAAGATATTTGAATCGAACTCTATCGATTTTTGTCCTTTCTTCCTAAGATTTCATGTGTTAGTTATACTAATAGGGGTGACTAAAGCAGAAGGGGTTTAGGTTTAAGAAGGATCAAGGATGTTAATCAGCCACTAGGGTCGACCCTCTTCTTCCTTCTTGAGTAGACTTTCAAATCTGCATCAGTTAATCTGGCTGGCATCATCAAGTTGGCTTGGAAGATCATCTTTAAGAAGAATAGTATATGGGTTGAATGGGTTTACTCGGATCCTCTTAGGTCTGATTCTTTTTGGATAGTGAAAATTTCGGTAGATGCCTCGTGGGTGTGGCGTAAGATCCTTGCTACCCACCCCTCCATCTCTTCAGCCATGTCCTCCCAGATTGGCGATGGGGCTAGTACTTTCTTTTAGCTTTGACCCTTCGCACCCCAAAGGAATCCTATATCACACTATAACTGCCAGAAGCATCTATAATTCGGGCTTGTCCAAGTATGCCCTTGTAGCTGATATCTTATCTTCTCACAACTGGTCTCCCAAGCTCAATCATTGATCCAACTTGCGAACATATGGAACTCTTTACCGGTCATTCCAGTATCCCAACGGCAAAGACAAGACTATCCTCTGGATGCCCTCCTATTCAAAGCTCTTCTCTGCTGCTTGGGAGTTTATCAGGAGTCATGGCCCGGCTTCTTCATGGCACAAACTCATATGGTTCAAGCATCACATCCCCCGCCAGAGTTTCAAGTCTTGGAGAATTTTTACTAACTCTCTGCCCACGCTATCTTTCCTCATCCAATGAGGCATCCTTGCTGACCCTATGTGGTTCCTCTGTGGCAATGAGCCAGAGACTATAAAGCACCTCTTCTTCGCTTGCACTGTTTCCTCCTATATCTGAGAAGGGATCCTAGACAAATGCTGGTGATGCAGATAAGTCACTTAATGGGCTTATTTTATTGCAAATAAGCCTTGGGTTGGGTTATGTATGTGTTGGGCCTTTGATCCCATGGGTTTTCTTTGTAATGGGCCACTTTAATGAGCCTAAAATATGGGTATTAAGTAGGAAACGGGACTTAATTCATTAGTTTAGTTGGAGTCCTGTTTTGAATCTATTTGCTTTGTTATTTCAATTTCCTAGTCAGTTTAGGTTTCCCAATTAGTTAAGGATTGGGTTAGGCCTTTCCCTTTTAGTGTTTGAGTCAGTTTTGAGTCTTCTATATAAGTTTGTAAGGGGCTACAACACTGGACACAAATTTATTAATGAAAAAAAAAAATATATGGCTTATGCTGTTGTGCTGTGGGATGCAATCGGGTGAGATGCCTAAACCTGAGGGGTGAGATGCCCATTCACTAGTTCTTCTTCCCCCTTCTCAACCGTCCATCGCATTCTCTTTCTTTTCTTATTTTCTTTTTTTCTTTTTATTTGTTTGTTGTGAGAGAGTGTTTGAGAGCTAGAACCAAGCCTATTGGAGGACATCTTCCCTATTCAGTTAGAATTTCAGATCCTACCTAGGATTAGGATCACTTGTGATTCTAGCTCTACATCAGCTGGCCAGTTAATAGGAGAATTCTTCCATTACACATGAAGTATATTTGGACGGATATGACATTTAAGGAAAATTCTATTTGTGATATTGTGGGAAAGCTAGCCTTATGCGCAACCATAAATCAGATTTGGATGGAAAGAAATCATAGGAAATGGACCTCTAACTCTCGCCCTCTTGATAATATTTGGGGCTCCATCTCCTTTGATGTCAGGGCCAAGATTTCTCGGGTTACTTCCACTTGTAATCCCTCCCCTAGAAACTGTCATATTGTAAATTCCTGGGAGCTGCCCAGCTCCACCATCAGGAATAGCCCTACTCTCTGAATTCGATTTTGCTTTCTTCCCCCTCCCCTTCTTAGGGATTGTAAGTCTTTTTTCCTTTTCGCTTGGTAATTTATTCACCCAAAAAAAAATAGGGGCGACTTATCCCTGCCCAGTTTTAAGCCCAAAGAACATTGTAAATAATATTGGAAGAAGAAGACAAATAGAAGAGGGAGGAAAAGAGAATCAATGGATGTGTAACCTGGTGGGACTTGGGAGCTACAACTTAATGTTACTCCTAATTCATTCAATATATAATAACCTAAAAGTACAAGGGACATAACTGGAACAAATAAGCAGAAAAACAAAAGAGAAAAAATAGCCCCTACCCATCTCGGTATTAGCGTAGATCCTTATATCTCGATTTACACTCCCCCTCGAGCTGGAGCATAGATGTTAATCATACCTAGCTAGTTATAAATATTATCCACTCGAACACTTCCCAAAGACTTTGTATACACATCAGCAAGTTGCTCCCTTGTATAAACATGATGAGGAGAAATAAGTCCTTTTTGCAGCTTTCCCCGAACAAAGTAACAGTCTACTTCGATGAGTTTCGTTCTTTTATGAAACATCGGATTCGAAGCTGTATGGATACCAGCTTGATTACACACCATAACTGCATAGGTGAATCATCTGAAAATCCAAGTTCAGCCAGTAATTGTTTCACCCACATCAGTTCACACGTAACATGTGCCATAGCTCGATACTCTAACTTAGCACTAGATCGAGCCACAACTGTCTCTTTCTTGCTCTTCCATGACATAAGGTTTCCACCAACAAATGTGCAACAACATGCAGTTGACCTCTTTTCAACAGGAGATCAAGCCCAGTTAGCATCTAAAAAAACCCTAAACCCAACCATGTCCATGATCAAAGTAAAGCAGACCGCGTCCAGCAGCCTTTTTGAGGTAAACCAGACTGCGACCGTAGAATACGTATAACAGACTTCCAATGAGACATCCGAGAAGCATACAAAAATTGACTCACCACATTAACAAGAAAAGCAATATCAGGTCAAGTTATAGTCGGATAATTTAGTTTTCCCAACAAGCCTTCAATACTTCTCAGAATCCCCAAAAAAATCACCACCATCAGCTATAAACTTTAAATTGGGATCCACAGGAGTATCTAAGGGTTTAGAACCCTACATTCTTGCCGCTGAAAGAAGATCAATGACATATTTTCGCTATGAAGCAAAATTCCTTTCCTTGACTGAACCACTTCCACACCCAAAAAATATTTCACCCTTCCCGAATCTTTAGTCTCAAAATTTCTACTATAAATGTATCTTTAACTTTTGAATTCTTGATGAATCATCTTTTGTAATAACTATATCATCCATATATACAACAAGAAATATCCGGCCTACAACAGGATGCCGAAAAAATACATAATGATCACTACGACACCACGTCAACCCAAACTCCAAGACCACCTCAATAAACCGACCAAACCACACCGAAGGCGACTACTTCGGCCCATACAAAGATTTCTTGAGTTTACACTACCATACCACACTCCCCCTGAGCAACAAACCAAAGAGGTTGCCCCATACAAACCTCCTCATGGAGATCACCACGCAAGAAGACATTCTTAACATCTAATTGAAATAAGGGTCAATGGTGGGTAGAGGCAAGAGAGATCAAAATGCAAGCAAAAGTAAGCTTAGCCACATATGAAAAAGTATCCAAGTAATCAATCCCATACGCCTGGCTAGGCGTGGCCTTAGAAACGTGCCAACGAACCATGTGGATTTACTTTCACCACATAAACCCAACAACAACCAATAGCTAATTTCCCTAAGGGCAACCGAACATGGTCACATGTCTCATTTTCCTCCAATGACAACAGTTACTTAGTTCTAGCAGCCCGCCAACCAGAATGAGATAGTCCCTTTGCAACGAACTTAGGAATAGGATGACTCCCAACAGTATTTAAACATGCATGGAAATTAAAGGACAAACCAGAATAGGACACAGTTTAAAAATGGGTTGTTGGCCACAACCCCAAACACCCTTACGCAAAGTAATAGGTACATCAAGATCAGAAGAAGAATTACGTACTACAGGGCCTGCAGAAGAAAGAGGCGAGGCAGCGTCAGATGAAGTAGGGGGCCAAATCTTGCCAAGGGCAATGTTGGTACTCAATAACAGGTCGTGGTGGTGGTGGCAAAGAAACCTGAGGAACTTGAAAAACAGAAGACTGAATAATATAAAAAGAATATCATCATCCAACTCAGAAGCAAGAAAAGAAGAGTTGAAAAAGGAGTAGACTCAAAGAAAGAAACATCAACTATGACAAAATACTTGTGCAACTCAAATGAATAACAATGATAGCCCTTTTGGGTACAAGAATAGTCAACAATCATACATTCAAGAGCTTTGTAATCCAACTTGGAAACACTGGGACGATGATCGCAAATAAATCAAACACTACCTAAGACACGTGGTGGTAAAGCAAATAAAGGTGCAAAAGGAAATAATAGAGAATGGGAGATACCAACACGTAAGACAGAAGAAGGCATGCGGTTAATAAGATAACATGTAATCAAAACAACATCAAGCCAAAAAGGTTTGGTAATTTTCATCTAGAAAAGATGAGATTGTGTGACCTCTGTTAAGTGTCTATTCTTTCTTTCAGCCACACCATTTTGTTGTGGGGCGTCAACACAGCAAGACTGATGTATGATGCCATGTTGAACCATAAAAGTAGAAAGATATCAGAAAAGTATTCCTTAGCATTATTATTACGAAGATAAGCACAGGAGTATTAATCTAAGTTTGAATCTCATACACAAATGCACAAAAAATGGAAAACATCTCAAAACGACTATTCATTAAATAAATCCACGTAACTCTAGAATAGTCATCAAGAAACGTAACAAAATAACGAAATCCCAACTTAGAAATGATAGGACAAGGACCCCAAACATCTGAATGAACTAAAGAGAAAGGTTAACCAGACTATTTATTGAATCTAGGGAGATAGCTTACATGATGAAGCTTCCCAAACTGACAGGATTCACAATTTTAACTAAAAATAGATCGAAACTGAGAATCTAAAAGTTGCAAACTAGTTAGTGAAGGATGACCCAAACGACAATGGATTTAGTAAGGTGATGCCACCCTTGAACACGCCACGGATGAAATGTCCTCAAGTAGATACAGCCCCCCCACGATTCACGACCTCTACCAATCGTCCCCTTTCTCATAAATAAAGAACAAAAGATAAGGATAAAGAAGAAGAGGCATGAACAACTATCGGTTTTGACGAACTTATGAACAGACAAATATTAAAAGGAAATCCATGTAAATAAAGAACAAAAGATAAGGATAAAGAAGTGGCATGAGTGTCTGAAAGTGTAGCTACCATGTAACCACCCAGAATCTGAGAGCGAACAGAGTCAAACTCCTTCCCAAGACCACCGAAAAATCCCATGACAGCAAGCTATTCTCATTGATTTTGCATCTGTTGCACATCAGAAGTAATAGGAAGTAGGGAACTCAGCTCCTCATACATCCTCTTGTAGTCAAAAAAATACTGAGTCAAGCAGCGACCCTTTCGATCAGCCTTATAGAACTCCTGAGACAAATCATATATGCAGGAAAGGTTGTTCCATCCGAACAACAAAGCATTCAGATATTTCCATAACTCGTTAACTGTAATAATATGGGTAACTAAGTCAATGATTTGATTATTCATAGAATTCAGCATCTGTCTCAAAATTCTTGCATCAATCATATCCCATGATGTGTCAGCAACAGATTTAGTCCTTGTCAAGTGATCATGTTGATCACGACCAGTCAACACAAACTTAACAATCATTTTCCATTGTTAAAAGTTGGCAATCCCGTCTAACTTCTTCTCAGTAATATGGTTAGAAGCATAGTTGTCAAGGCATCGCCTAGGCGCCAACTTGGCGTCCCGGTAGAAAACTAACAGTAAATCAGTGGGCCAATTTGCTTGAGTCAGACTGGCATGCGCCATATCAAGAATGGCGTTGCCAAGTTGGCGCCATGGACGCCATATCACAATTATAGTACATAGCGATCGTTTTTTGTACCTTGGCATTTTTTTTCTAAGTTTTTAATCTTGATTCTCTTTTTTAGATTGTTAGTGGCAAGTGTATTATGCTTCCATACATGCCACTACATGCGAACAAGTGTAAAAGCCCAAAAGGCAAATTTATCTAAAACCCTCATTCCTTAGCCTCTCGAGTCCTTGACTCTCGATTGTGAAGTGTGAAACCCTTGAGCCCCCGACTATGAACCCTCAACAGTGAAAGTGAAACTGTTATTTTCTGCCGGCTCCGATAACTTCGGTACTCTCAGGCGAATATTCATCTAGCTCCGACAGTTCACAGGTCGCGGCATCCTCATTTTCCGACAGGTCAGGTAAGTCTATACAGCTCTACTCCTCTTCTTCAGTT